>NC_134396.1:52223265-52526485 GCF_035582795.1 Mycteria americana | reverse complement strand
GCGAAATTGTCCTTTGCATATACATCCCTAATTGACTATACATATAAATTATTGTTTGCCTAGAACAAGACAAAATCTGCCAGCAAAGTCTACTGAATAAACAACAATTGTTTAACTAACTTTTAGAGGCCATTTATTCTATGCTAACATTGGTTTTTAAAGGTCGCTGCGGCCAGGAACATGTGAACAGAGAGGCAATTCTTGAAGCCAGAGCAAATCATGCTGTGGCAGCTGTGTATAAATAAGCAGATTTATGTTTTAAAGTGTGGGAAACAAACATTGAAAAATAAGTAATTGAAAAAGTGGCAACATTTAGCCATGATTTATCTAGGGGTAAATTTGCCAGTGTTGTGCCAGGCTTAAAGCACCTTTTATGGGTTGAGTCATGCATCCACACCTTTTTAAAATCCAGATAGCTGGATTTATCATGGGCTAACTCGTGGTGGGTTCCTTACAAACTAATTATTACACACAGGCAATGCAAAATATCACAAAATTTAATATTCTGGACAAGTATGTAGCCTCAGAATGAACATGGGGAGAGATTAATTCAGCCACATAACATGACCAAGTGTGTATGTGCCACAACAAGCAGTGGGATGTGGGACAGATGCCAGTTCTAGCTTTGCTTCACTCAGTAAAATCAATCATCTGTTCAAAATTAATGAAAAAGAATGAGGGTAAGAAAGACAGTGAAAGAAATGAAATGGTTCTATTTAATATTTACTTAGTACTTTAGGTTTATTACTGAGTATTTAAATACTAACTAACTGAGCAGTGTAAAGAAGATAGGGCATTTTTTCCCTGTTTCTACCATGTTCCACAGAATCTGGTAAACTCTTCATTTCTCTAAGACTAAAAATATCCAGTTGTGGATATAGAACTAATTAGATAATCTGCCAAACTCACCATAGTATTGCACCTTTATTGAGCTGTCAGTCAATAAGACCTTGAATTTTAGGAGAGAAAACTTTCAGTTATTCAAGGAATTAGTGGATGGGACCCATTGGGAAATTGCTGTCAGGGATAAAGGAACAGAACATAGCTGGCAGCTGATGCTTTTCTTAGAGCACAAGAGTTTTCGATTCCCATGTGTAAGAAATCAGGTAGCGAAGGCAGGAGACCAGCATGGCTGAGTGAGGACCTCCTGGTCAAAGTAAAGTGTAAGAAGGAAATGCACTGGCAGTGGAACCAGGGACATGTATCCTGGGAAGAATATAGGGACATGGATGTCTACGGGTGGGATCAGGAAAGCTATTTGGCAAGGAGTGTGAAGGACAACAAGAAGGGCTTCTACAGGTACCTTGGTCAGAAAGGAAGATTAACGAAAATGTACCCCCCCAAAAAATAAGACAGGACAAGTAACAACTGACATGGAGAAGGCTGAGGTACTAAATTTTTTTTGCCTCATTTTTTACTGGCAATCATTCTTCCTACATCTCTTAAGTCCCTGAAGCTCAAGGCAGGGACTGGGTGAACAAAGTCTCTCCCATCTTAAGGAATGATCAGGTTCAAGACCGCTTGAGGAACCTGAACATATACAAGTCTATGAGACTCGACAAAATGCATCCCAGGGTCCTGAGGAAATTGGCAGACACAGTTGCTAAGCCACCATCCATCATATTTGAAAAGTCATGGCAGCCAGGTGAAGTCCCCAATGACTAGAGAAAAGGGCATATCACACCCATTTTTAAAAAGGGTAAAAAGGAGAACCCTGGGAACTATTGACCAGTCAGCTTCACCTCAGTGCCCAGTAAGATAAGGAACAGATCCTCCTGGAAGTTATGTTGAAGCATATGGAAGACAGGGAGGTGATTAGAGACAGTCAGCATGGCTTCACCAAGGACAAATCATGCCAGACCAATCCAGCGGCCTTCTACAATGGAGTGACTGCATCAGTGGATGGACAAGGGAAGAGCTACTGATATATCTACCTGGACTTCTCTAAGGCCTTAGATATGGTCCCCCACAACGTTCTTACCTCTAAATTGGAGAGATACAGATTTGATGGATGGACTGTTAGATGGATAAGGAATTGGCTAGATGGCCGCATTCAAAGACTTACAGTCAACGGCTCAATGTTGAAGTGGAAACCAGTAGTGAGTGGTGTCCCTCTCAAGGGTCCGTACTGGGACCAGTACTGTTTAATATCTTCATCAACAACATAGACATGGCGATTGAATGCACCCTCAGCAAGTTTGCAGCTGACACTAAGCTGAGTGGTGCAGTTGACATGCCTGAGGGATAGGATACCATCCAGAGAGACCTTGACAGGCTTGAAGAGTGGGCCTCTGTGAACCTCATGAAATTCAACAAGGCCAAGTGCAGCTGGGTGCTGCAGCTGGGTCAGGGCAATCCCCAATATCAATACAAACTGGGGGCTGAACGGATTGATAGCAGCCCTGCAGAGAAGGGAACCTGGGGATACTGGTGGATGAGAAATTGGGTATGAGCTGGCAATGTGTTTTTGCAGGCCAGAAAGCCAATCATATCCTGGTCCGCATAAAAAGAAGTGTGGCCAGCAGGGTGAGGGAGGTGATCCTTCCCCTCTACTTGATTCTCCTGAGACTCTACCTGGAGTACTGAGCCCAGCTCTGAGGTTCCCAGTATAAGACAGACCTGTGGTAGTGGGTCCAGAGGAGGGCCACGAAAAATGGTCAGAGGGCCGGAACACCTCTCCTATGAGGAAAGAGAGTTGGGGTTGTTCAGCCTGGAGGAGAGAAGGCTCCAGGGGGACCTTATTGCAGCTTTTCAATATATAAAGGGAGCTTATAAGAAAGACAGAGAGAGACTTCTTACCAAGGCCTGTAGTGACAGGACAAGGGGCAACTGTTTTAAACTGAGAGAGAGCTGATTTGGATCAGTTATAAGGAAGAAATTTTTTACGATGAGTGTGGTGAGACACTGGAACAGGTTGCCCAGAGAAGTTGTGGATGCCCCATCATTGGAAGTGTTCAAGGTCAAGTTGGAAGGGTCTTTGAGTAACCTGATCTAGTGAAAGATGTCCCTGCCCATGGCGGAGGGGTTGAACTAGATGGTCTTTGAAGGTCCCTTCCAACCCAAACCATTCTGTGATTCTATGACTCCATGATTCTATGATTCGATTGTTGTAAGACTAGGTTAACTTACTTTCCTTATTCCTCATTAACCCAGAATTTATTTGTCCCTTAGAGAGCAAAAGAGTCACTAGGAATCATGTCAGAAAGCAGAAGTCTCAAACGATACCCCTTTTCCAGAATGAAGGAGGCAGGATCCCACCAACATGAAATGTTTGAGGATCATGTGCAAATTACTCTTGAAAAGAGAGCAACCAGTTCAGACATCCATTTTCACTCTGACATCTAACAAAGGAACCCATCTATTGCTTGTGGTCTCTAACGAAAAATATCTAACCATTTTTTTCAGACAGATTTACTCCATCTTCTCTAAACAGATCCTTAGAAATGCATTTAGCCCTTAAAACAGGAATACATCTTTCCCTTTCTTGTAATGCATTTACTCATTTTCTGGTTCACTTCCTTGTATCTGATTGATATTTGCTTGCCAGAAGATTCCTTCTGGAAGCACCTCCAACCAGATGAAGAAAACAGCAGGAGAAAGTACTGAGATCTGGCAGATGGGCTTTAGGTTAATGATTAGATATTTCTTTGCAGAGGTCATTGTCCCTCAAGTGAACAATGATCACCTGCGGAGAATGATAGCAAGCCATTAAGTGATTTGGAATATGTTGGGGATGTGACTCCACAGCATGCTACCAAAACCAATTTTTTCCTGGCTCACATGCAGAAAACTGAGCAAGGTACGTGAGCCTACTTGAGATTCCGTCATGCATGATGTGCTTATTTCTGTGGTCGGTGAACCCAGATTTCCAGAAACAGAATCCTTTCTCTTGATCCTGCAACAGAGCAGATAACAACGTACGAGACTATATTTTTACCTTGTTATATGATTCTTCTGAAATAATTGAATATAGGATTGCTATAGCCAACTAAGTTGTTTTTCATCCATTTTAATTTCTAAATTGGCTACGTCTGCCACATTGTGGCAGATGTAGCCATTCATATTATGTATCTAGAGTACTCTAAATGTAAACAAAAATGTTTAACTCCATTCTGCAATCCATTTTAACTCTAATGTAAACTTAAACCTGATTATAAGTGGCCTGTTTCCATGGGGAAACACTGGACTAAATATTAACAAAATGCAGTTAGTGCTTTTAATGCCTGTCGTGGTCAAAGATGCAGGATAGTTTTTCAACCACAATCAAACTGAGGTTTTGGTTTTGTTTTTTTTTAATGACATGAAAACAAGATACCTATCTCTTGTGAGATACCTATCCTTGTCTTGTAGATTTCAATATTTTCCCCTCTGTTTTTTCTAGTCCTCCTGGACATAGTAATGTTTCTTTTTTGTAAGATTTGCTATCAACCTACCTTCCTTGTAGTTTATAAATCAAGAAGTTACATCCAATTCATTCATGAGCTGATGAAAAATCTGCTGTATTGTATGAGAATATTCACATGACAATGAAGACCTGGAACATCTGTCCAAACATAACTACCATTTGAAGTGCCATGTTACTTCAATTACTTGAATTTCCTTTGGTTTTTGGTGCAAATTCCTAAGAGTAAATGAACAATGCAAATGTGGGAATGTTTCAGCAGTGCTTTTGTATGTAAATATTCTGTGCATTCAGAGCAGATGTTTGTATAAATGCTTGTACTAAATTCCTCAGTCTCTGTGTCAAAATGGTATTTGCTTGCATTCAAACAAAAACACATCTTCAGTCAACCTAATGCAGCAGAGATTTAAAGACTTCCATCATGGCAACTACTTATTATGGATGTAAAGTTCAAGCAGGAGCCACAGTTGTACAAGTTAGGTAGACTGCTGATGACAGGCTATAATTGCCTGAGCTGTCAGAACAAGTAACAGCAATTCTTGTAGCTTTGTCTTTTTTTCAAAGGTTGGTCAGAAATACTTGTCACAGTCTTATTAAATATCTTCCATGTCATGAACTGTTTTAGGAGGAACCTAGATGCTTCCTCCACAGCCAGACAAGTCAGTCCTCTTTTGCCGATTGTATAGTGTTTCTACTGAGGTATTGGAAAGCATGCTGAGGGATGGGTCTGCCGTGGTTCTGGACTGGTCTGAATGTAGAAGGTACAGTGATACTTGCTCAGAAGCCCCAGGAAAACAGTAGAGGAGGCAGAGCTAGACCAATAGTCCTGAGTGCAAAGTTAGTAAAACATGCAAGTTGATCAGTAGAAGAATTATGTGTGCTTAAGCACATCTTTTGGATCTTATGGAAGCAATTGAGGGGGAGAAAAAAATACGTGTGAATGAAAACTGCTGTTAGACTATTTTTCTTGCATTCAGGAGCCAATAGTTAAGTAGAGGTTCAGTGAAACACCTAAGTAGCATCAGTGTCTGTCTTCTGATCAAAGTGTGGTGTGGCTGAAGCTTCTTTGTGTTCAAGTGATGCTGTAGTAATAATCTCCAGGTAGGAGGTCTCTTGGGAAGTAGTCTTACCACTGAATATGGCAACAGCACCCCAGCATGTATGTTTGATAGAAAGTTGTGTCATGATCAATTAATTAAAAAAAAAAAAAGAAAGAAAAAAAAAGAGATACACTATCCTTTTGAGAAGATTCCCATCTCTGTATCCTTAAGTGTAAAGATAGGCCTTCAGCCCTGATTCCAGCATATAAACATTGGAGAACTGAAAGGTTCAAGATGACTGCCTTTCTTTCCTCCTTTCCTTGTATTTCCTATAGGTTAATTTAGAGGATTTCGTGCTCAGCATGTAGATATTTCAGGTCACCATTTCCCTATAGATTTTTTAGGACACCTAACTTTTTCCCACATTATATATGGAGCCCAGGAGGCTAACCCTAATCCTGAGTTTTTAATTCCACTAAGTGAAGTGCTTCACTTAATTGCTAGGTCTTGTCCTAAACCTGTAAAATGTTGCATTTGTACAAGTTATTTTCAGCCAGCCTTCCCTTATTTGAACTTTCCTTCATACTACAGATATAATCACAGTTTTAGGAAAGAAAATATTAGTTCTATTAAACCACATTTTCTAATAGTGGACCTCTTGTTTGGGATGGCAAAGTGACAAAACACTAACACAGCCAGTCTTGTTGTGAACCTTATACTGTAGATCATAAAATGCAGTAGCTATATTTCCATTAAACTCTGTTAACAGCAGGGGTGGGGTTGCATAATTCAGACAACCTACTATTAAACTCTTCATTTTAACCATAGGGGAGAGGGCAGTGGGAAATACAGTATAGAAGGTTATTCTATTCATAACTGTGAATTAGTGTGGCTATTGGTATGGCCTTTGTGTAAGACATAAAAGAGAGGTCTTGCAAGAGAGGTGTTGCCCATAGTATACAATGTGCAGTCTTCATTGAATAAGAAAGCAAATACTCATTTTCTGAAGCAGCATTCCTATTGATAAAATTACTAATTGATTTCTCAAACAAAACCAAGCCCAAACAAGCCAAAAACAGGTGAAACACTATAAGAACTGAGAAACGCTTTAACATTTTGGAAAATACTCTGAAAATGTATTTGAAGACTTCTAAGCAGTCCCTGATGGGTGCCCACTTATTTTTTCACTGGAGTTCTGGAAGAGAAAATCTCCTGAAGAACTTGTGTCTGGGTTTTCTGTTTTATTGTAATGGATTTTCCTTAAGGTGAAATAAGTAGTTCTGTTCACACATTGCAAAGATTTGAAGTAAGCCTGGTCTCACTCCCTGAAAACACACAAGCATTGCACTTGACATATTAGGAATCCGGACTTATTTCTGCCCACAAGCTTTTCTTGGTAAAGACTCTTAAAATAGAGAGTTTGTGAAAATACAGCTGCTTTCAACACTATGAATGCAAATGAAAAGCCACAATTTTGCAGATCACTGTCCAGTCACTTCCATGCCTTTGTCTCCTAGACTGTACTAAAGCTGTCAGTGCTAGCTTCTATTTGTTTTTGCAAATTTTTTTGTTGCTATTTGCTTTTGTGAAATTAAAAGTTGTTAGAAATGTGTCTCATTTCAATGGCATTGCTGTTCCTTGGAAGTTCCTTGGAACACTGTAAGCATTATTTTGTTAGAGAAGTGGAATGCTTCATATTTGTTCATGTCCTTTCATAAAAGTAATCTGAAAACTCTTTTAATTAGACAACATTAATAGACTAACGAATGTGCAGGATAAACGGCCAGGCTTTCCTAAAACTTGAAGGAGCTGAAGGGTGGCTGAGGCCAGCTCCGACTTCCGTTAGTGACGACAAGGTCAGCTATGCTCAGCTGAAACAAACTGTCTTGAAAGAAGACATCACTGAGACAAGGGCATTCACTATTACAGGCTTTGGATTGAACTTGTAAGGTTAACAACATATCTAAAATACGTATGCCCACCCTCACTCAGTTTTTGCTATGTCACCACAGGTATAATATGCTGGAGAATTTAATTCCAGAATCCTACTACAAAATTCTGTGTGAATCTATATGGTTATACTGCTGTGCTATATTGAATTTAAATTATAATTTTTACTTTCTCTGGAAATCAGCTGGACAGATTTCTTCAAGCATCCCTCTGATATCATGGGATGAAGACAGTCAACAAAAAGAAAATCTGTCAGGTTCCAAATGCATTTTTAAACCATATTCTTTCCATAATTTTTGGTATTTGTAACTGAAGTGTTGAGCAGAGTCCTGATGTTATGTATATCCTACCGACACATCTGTCAGTACAGCCTATTTGACACAAAGGAGTATAAAGATAACAAAATTATTAGCAAGAACAGTAATTCCTCAATAAAATCATAATGTCTTGGTTGTGAAATCTTTATTCATGTAGAATCACGGAGTGAAAGAGAGCCAAGAAAGCCATCTGTTCCATTACACTGCCTCAGAGCGGGGTCCCCATGCCTAAAATGCATACTTCTTCTTTAAATACTTCTAAAGATTATAACCAGTATAGTTTCGTAAGTAAATATTGTTCAAACATCATGCTTTAATGCTCTGGATTTGACAAAAATTTACAACTGAGAAAGGGAACTGTAGTGATTTAGGACGATCCTCACCAGACATAAACTGGCATAACTCAACTGATCTTAATAAATATACTTCACAGTCTACCAGAGGATGATTTGACCTGCCATAGACAAAGAAAGAAAAACAAATATGAAATTTGAATACTCACAAGCAGCATCTGGCAGAGGTTCAGACAAATAAAAATATAATTTTCAGTTCATTATATTGGATTCTCTTCACTGAAGGGAAAAAATGAAACGACTAACTATTCCTGGAATAATACACGTACTGCAAATGGTGCAAACAGCAGCATCCAGATTAGCTGCTGGGGAGCCTTGTGGTGCATCCCCAGGTTCCCCTGTGATTACCTAGGCTGGAGACCTGCCTCCAGTGCCGCACTTCCCAGTGGCAGAGCTTCTTACATCAAAACAAGAATAATGTATGGGAAGTTGTTCACAAAGCTAAGCTTCTAGATCAAATATCAGGGAGCAATTCCAGGTTGCTTAATGTGCAGATTGCTGTAGAAACATACAGCAATGAAAAGTTAGTATTATTTAAGAAGTTTAATTATGGGATGAAATCCCTAGCAAAATGTCATTAAAAGTGATAAAGTCTCAAAATCAGATGACTTTTCAAGAGAAGAAAAAAAGAGTTCTGCCATAATCTTTGTCAGCAGAGAAAAATGAACCTTTTGGAGATTCTTTGTAACTGCTGCTTATTTTCCAAGGTGTTTTCCTTTTAAATATAATTGTTCTATCTGTTCTTTCCGTTACCCTCAGACTGAGGTCCCACTCTGAGAAAATGTAGGAGGCATAGAAGAATTTCAGGCAGCTTCATCTGCTAGTTAAAACTTTATTTATGTATTTATTTTAATTTATAAGAGGAAAGACTGACTGAAACAGACTTTGTAATCCTTGACATACTGACAGGCTGCAACACTAATACAATTTCTAATGTACAAGTGTAGGAAGTCAGAGGCTTGACTGTCTGAAAAGAGGAAATAATTAAACAATTGCCAGGTTGCAGTAGCTGACAGGGACAGAAATGGAGAGTAACTTTTCTTATGGGAAAGAAATGAGCTACAGCAAACCTGCACCTCCCTTCTACCTTGACTGAGGCTTGTTCCAAGGGCCCTGAAGTTTGGCCCTATTAGCTAAAGTATGAAAGCAACATAAAGATAAAAGATGACTGCACAAAGAAAGACCACCATTTCTGATTGTTTGCATGGCTAGAAATTATTGTCTATTATCTACTGTTTAATATACCTACATATATGTCTTTGTTAGGCTGAATTTGCTAGAAAAGAAGAGAGTCCAAAAAAAGACCATATCATTGCAATGGACATGAATGAAAGTTTCTTTGGCTGGTTAGATTCACTGCAGCATTTAAGAAAAGGAATGTGCCTTGATTAAGGCAATATATTCAATGTGCAAGACTAAAATTCAAGCTAGTTAGGAATATGAACTACGATTTATAGCTCTCATGTAACTTAAAAACTGTGAATGTTTCTGCTTTTGGGGCTCTGCCAGTTTCACACAAACAAACAGCTCTGTTAGCCAAGAAGCAACTCCTACTAGGGATGAATATCTGTACAAAAACTTTTGTAGTTTTTTAGGGATTTTCAACTCACAGCAGTTGTGCTTGAGAGTGTATATCTACTGGGGATCTTGCACATTTATTTTTGGAAGGCATATATTTATCTTCTGTAACCTACATCTAGCAGCTATCAGAACATCAAAATAGCCATTATTATCTTCTTTCAAAATAAATGATTTTGGAAGAAAGTCCTTTTGGTAAATTACTATGACTGTAATACAAATTTATTAATCATTCCATTAACATTTTTGTTTGACAGTATACCAACAGGAAATATTAAAACATGTTCCATTTATTTCATTTATTTTTATATTTTTACATCTCAGGGGCTAGAAGTATATGGCTGTATTCTATATTGGTGCAGAACTGCAGTGCTAGAGCCTGAACATCATATATACTACTACATATATACTTTCCTTTTTTTTCACTCATAGGAGATAGCAAATGAGGCACTAAGACAGCCCTTTGCACATTTTTGACCTCGGCTAGGACATGCTGAAAATCACATACCATGCTTCTAGAAGCAGGTTATCTGAATTTGTTTACTAATGATCCAGAGGACAAGGATCCTGTGTTTACCTCTGATGCCTGATAGAGTGGGTTCCTGCTCCTGATCCAAGTGTAAGGGTGACAGTTACAACATGTGGTCTCCCCTTCAGCAAAAGGCATATAGCTGAAATTAAAGCGTCCTAATTGTGCAACCACTAGTAGTGATTTTTCTTTAATGAAGTCTTTGTTGGAAATATAGTTCTACTGGAAATATAGTACTCAGTCATACTTACTCACAGGGATAAAACACAGAATGGTGTTATTCCTTCATAACCTGATGCAGAACAGTGGGGCATGTTCAAAGATCTGTAAAATGTCAGAGGTGTCTATCTACTGTACTCGAAATACATCACATCTCTGTGAACTTCATGAATTGAATCATAACCAGTGTTTTGTAGTGGTCTAATCTGTGTCTACAGGCTAAGAAAAAGAAAATGCAACCTTAGAAAGTATTTTTCTTCGTAACTGACTCTTCATCACATTTCATGCTAAAATGTATCACTAGTTTTGGAAAATATTTAGAAATATTTGGAAAATTCAGAGATTTTAGTATCCCCAAAAATGGCCTATGTTCATACTGGCACCAGCATAGCGCTTGTATGAATCCTGATTCTTCTTCCACAGTTAAAACTGAGGGAAGTGGGTTACCTGACTTACAAAGTCTGCCAGCTTTTCCAGGGAAAGCTAATAGGAAAGCTGTATTCTGTAGCTACCTCTCTGAGTGCTTGTAGCTTGTTTCAGGGTGTGGTTAGGCATACTGCCTCAAATCAACAGAATTTTGCCATAGCTGCTTTTACCAGTAATGTATTTTACAGCTTAGATATTATAATAGCAGGCAATTACCAGCTCAGGAGAATATAGCAGGTTAGGAACAACACTACTGTTGTTGGTCTGTCTTGCAGATGTGCATGCCATGGGTTTCCTGTTAATGTAAGGCAAAAGAGAACATAATGATGCATTTAAAATTGGCACTGGCATAGTAATGTGATTCTTGATGCTTTGGAAATTTGTAGCACAACTTACCAAACATTCTGTTAACACCGATTTAAAGGGCAATGTATTCTCAACTTTAATGATATAATCACAAGGTTGTTTGCCTTGGAATATATAAATACCCAGCAGATTTACTTATTTAGGATTTTGGTTCATTTAACAGATTAGGCAGTTGTTCAGTAATTATATTACATAATTTACTACATGGGGCTTCTAGTTACATAAAAATTTAATTGTTTTTATTTCATATTTGTGTAAGACACTTTTATAGTAGGGACATAACTTTAATAATCTAGACAAATGTTTTGTGTAGCAAACATTTCTTAAGTAATTATGTCTCTGCTATATTGCTGGCATGCTTACACATGAAAAGCAACTGCACATCATAAAAATCTCTGATACCCTCTCAATCGCTGTGATTGAGAGCCAAATTGAACCTTATCATTGAAACTACCCTGTATAGGCTGATGCTGAAGAGCAAATTAATTGGTCACTTCATCAGTCAATAGACTTTCTCTTGGAGGGGCATAGCCCATGATGGCAACCAGCCAGAGCTTGTGGCCAAAATGAGAAAGTGTGCCCTTAAGATCATGGCAAATATCTCTCCACTGAGCAATCAGGCATCTTCCTTCCTTTCGGAAACTGTTAGTGAGACTCATACTGGCACATTGCTTCAGGCTTAACCATGCGCTCTTATGAACAAAGCACAGATCGTTCAAAAGGAAAGAAAGGAGGAGAAGTAAAGGACACAAAGCATGAAGAATAGTAACACAGAAGAGAAGTGAAGTTATGATAAAAGGTATGGGAAATAGGTAGGAGTGCTTATGAGATAGGGATGAAATGGGGAATACAGTGTCGGCTGGCAGTCATGTCAGGAGTTTATTCTCAACATTGTGGAGCTTGTGCTGTTTTGTTTTTCTCCACTTCCTGCACATAAATGTGTAAAGCTGTAGTGCAGTGTCTCTGGTGTGACTAGACTGCAGTGCAAAGCTGCGTCACCCCAAGAGGAGGCTAAGGAAAAGGTTGTATCACTGATGCCCAATGGGTGCCCATACCCTGGGGAGACGTGGCCAGGATGGTGAGCCTGCCCAGTCACCGGGGACAGGGACAAGGCCCCTCTCTGACCTCTGCAGGGCACTGCACGTTGGATCATACCCTGGGGATTCTGACTTGCAGCACCTCTTCCAGGAGGGGAGAGCAATGCTCTAGGGAGACCATGTTCATATTTTTATCTCTTTCTTTCCCTCTTTCCCCTCATCTCAAGCTATTACAAAATAAATGACCTAAGAGGACAAAGCATCCTAAGTGCCATTCTTTTAAGTGCAAGGGATTTGTGCAAGCTGGTTTGTTCATGTTTTAGATCCTGGATGGGATGATGTTGGGATATTGAGGATATTGAAGGATAAAGGCTATTTCCTGTGATGGACATAGAAAATCAGGTGGATGAGAATTTCTATGGAAAGACTTCTGATGCTCTGCATCTCATTGTGTATATCTGTGTGTGTGTGTGTGTATAAATAAATTGTACCTAAAGGAAAAACTTTTTAAAAAATTATTTGGTCGTGTCAATCATTCCAGGGTTGAAGGCTTCTCCTAACAACCTGCAATTGTGTATGCAGCCAGGTATAGCAAGCAAAATATACATTCAGACAATAAATTATACTCCTGTGTGTAGATGGAGCATTAACTCTAACACTAGTTAGCTGGCCAACGAAGTATGGCAATAGTGTATTTCACTGTCTGAAAATAGTTATTTTGTTAAATCATTTCATACAAGTCTACCTGCAGGCTTCATAAATTGGCATCAAAAAAATCCCTTTTGGTCAAACAGCATATGTAGCTGTCCTTCCTAGTAATGCACTTTTGCCCAGCCCATATGCAATCATGTACTGCTGAGCATTTTTGTTGTGCATGACCCATTTTAGCTGTTTGGGGCAGAGGAAGCTTTTGCTGTTGGAACAGAGCAGAGGAAGAGGACTTACTTTGAGTGTGGGCAGACCCATGCTAGAAAGATTATTTGACAGCTTTACTCTTTTGTACCCCATGGAACCTAGAAGCATCTTTAAGCCTTTTTTTTCTTTCAGTTGCAGTTCATGATATGTTAGATCACTAACTGCTGAGCGCTCAAAGAATATCAGGAATCTGTTACTTTAAATAGAGGAGGCAAAATAAAATCTTATGCAGAAAGAGAATGAAAACTAAGGAAGTGAGAGGTCAAAGGGCTTTCCTAAGGTCATGCAGCTTCTAGTACTACTGGTAGCATCCACACTTCCTGTATCTTTTAAATCTCACAATAGTATCTTAGTCCCAGGGTCAATCCTGCCTGCTGTTGCTGTCATGACTGCTTGCCTGTAGAGTTTCATGGCAGACAATTTTAGCATCTTCATTTTCTAGCCTTTTATTCAGTCCTGTCCTGTCCTAACTGATTCAGTCATCCCTTGAAATTACAGCTGTGGATGAAGCTCATAAATTAACCTTACAGTTATCTGCCTCCATTTTAATAATAACAGGAAAATCTTGCTTTGTTTGCAAAATTGAAGTCAATGGAAAATTCCACAGCTAGGAATAAATTAGACCAACAACTACCATTATGAAAAAGATTTAAGGAGAATACAGCTGGACATTATGCTAGTTACAGATGCAATGTGTATGATATTTCATCAAAATTAAAGTGCCGCAAGGTCAGAGATAAGACTGATTTTTTCTTTTTATGACCTCAAATATTCTTAACTGGTCACTTACAAGACAGTACTGTGCTCAGGCTTCAGCTCCTTTCTCTCTCTTTCCCTGAGATGCTGTAAGCACAGTGTCTATTCCCATATCCATAATCAAAAGGAATTATTTTCTGAGAGAGTAAGTGGAACTAATACAGAGGCCTGTAGAAAGCCCATGCCACCACAGCTGAACAAAAATATTTTAGCAAGAGGCCATGTCTACAAAAGAAAAGTCTCCGCAGGTGTTCTTGCTTTATTCACAGCTTGACTGACCTAAAAATAACATATGACTGGATAGAATCACAGCTATATTATTCCCCATGCAGTTTTACCAACAGTTCAAACTAAATTAAAGAAACCATTTAGTTTTCTGAATCTGTTTTCCGGCTCATCTTTCCATCTTCTCTGAATTCTGCTTTATAATCTACCCTCATTTTTTCTGTTTAATTAAGGAAATACTGCTTTATTGCCTACATGTCTGTCTTGATCAGCATGGAACACCAGCAGGAATATCAGCATTTTCCCTTACTTCCAAATCAGAAAGACACTCTTCCATACACACCCTCTCCTGTAGTTCTGTTTCCAGAAATCCACAAGATTTGTCTAGGATCCAGATAAAAGTTCAGTATTTTCCTCATCTCTGAGCAGTAACTGAAGAGAGTAGCTTGAAACATATCAAGAGCATTTAAAAGGGTCATTGGGGTTTATTATAGCATAGACTAGTTTTTTCTGGCCAGATAGGTTTTCTTCTATTTTGATTTTTAGGATTGTTTCAGGACTTTATATACTATATCAACTCACCTTTCCTTCAAATTACTTCCATTCCTATCTCCAGCGTTGCAAAGTGCTTCTTTTTGGGTAGGGGAAGGAAACATGATGGCATTCCCCCCAAAAACAGCTGCTTCTTGCACCAGAGTGAGGCATCAATCACCAGCAAAAAACCCACAGTGCAATAGCTAGTAATATTGATGTTTAAATAATCATCACTAAGCATGTGCATTAATTCCTTATGGAGATATATGAAATACATTGCCCCATTTCCTGCTAGTGTTCCACAGTCATCCCTTATTTGGTTTTACTTGCAAGAGAGAGAGAGAGAGAGAATGAGGATGAGACTGGAGACTGGAACAGTAATTTCTTATAAAATGCCTGTATAGCATATATTAACTGTGTCAAAACTCAGCCTATTGTAAGGCTGAAACATGAGCTGAGACCCTGTATGGCCAAGATGCTGTTAAGTTTGACATTTCTAGCACTGCCTAGCACTGGAGTTGGGCTTAATTTGTAACTTGACACTCTGCGTTGGTGAGGGTTAAAGGAGAGGAAGAGCAGTTAAAAAAAAAGGAAGAGGGGGATTGCAGGCAGTTACAGCACATCAAACTGATCAGCTTTTTCTTCAGGTGTTAAGTGTGCAGAAATTTGCTAGAACCAACTCATTGCACCGGTATATGTGGAAATGAGGGAGATATTGCATGACTTTTCAGAGGCAGACTTTCAGTCTTGTGAAATTCTTTCTACCAACCCCTCTCTAATTTACAATATTTGTTTACTCTGTCTTATGACTCCAGAGGACAGAGCTGTAGTTTTTCCTCTTTGAAACAAGAATCCACAAGCACTTTCAACATACCTGTGTTGTTTTATCGCACTTAGTGTTTCCGTTGCTGGTTGTTTTCTGTGGCAGAAATGTACCTCTAACCTGTGTCTCAGCAGTTTATAAGAGTTTCTGCACACTATTAAGGAAACTGAGCTCATCTGTTCTAGCCTCTTTCCCCATAATCACAGTTAGTTTCTATTAGTCTGCTTTTTTTCTTGAGCAGATTAGTAGTTTATTCCTGTTGTGGTTGTTATGTGTAGCAACGACTAAAACATCAGTGTGTTATCAATATTATTCTCATACCAAATCCAAAACACAGCACTATACCAGCTCTAGGAAGAAAATTAACTCTATCCCAGCTGAAACTAGGACAATTCTGCAGGTTGTCTTTAAACAGTTTTGCTTCATTTAAAAACAACTGCTGTCAAAAGCAGCCACATCACATTACCCTTTCATAAACTTCTCCATGTAAGCTGAATCATGTCCCTTCATAATTCACTTCCAGGACACTCCGTGCAAGTTCAGGATTCACTCAGCCTGAGTATTATGTTGGATGTGGGTCTTCATGTGTGGCCAGGTACAAAGAATTTGTTTTTCCTTCTCCTGTTGTCAAACATTTAAGCATCCATCCTAAACACTTGCATGTTGGACTGCCTTACAAGGATAGACATTTAATTTGAAGAAGGCTGGTGACTAGATAAAGAGAATCTGAATCCTTGAAAGCTGGTTTTCTTACACTACTCCCACTGTTGTTGTATTTTATGTAGGATGTTATAACCAGGCACAGAACCTGGAAGAGACAAGACAGGTTCTAAACCCTTCATGGAAACCTGAGAAACATAGGAATCTTGTTTGTAGTTGCTAGTAGGAGTTGTTTCAGTAAAGCCACGCAGTGGGTTATAGGACTGTATTAAATATTGCCCACTCTAATATACTGTAATGCAATTAAATATTTCCTGTATTTTGACACATGGTTTACAGGGGAACATGCTATATGATACAGAAACAAATGCTAGATCTCAACTTTATAATATGCAGAAAGCAAATCTGGCATATATTAGAAATAATATACCAAAATATAGCAAAAAGAGCAGAAATTTAGAATTTACACATTAAAGTAGTTGTTTGCAACATGAGAAGATAACATATTACTAAAACCACTCCACACAATGCCAATTTCAAGATAAAAAGCTGGTGACCAGCAAGGAATTTAAAAGGCTGTCTTCAACAATGTCACTCTGCTTTAGAAAAAAATTTTATAATACAAATATTCCAGTTTTTCCTTCTCAGTGGCAGAGCAATCCCAGAAACTTGTAAGATACCAAGCTCCCAATAGGCACAGAATGGCTGATGAAGAAGAAAAGAAAGCATGTCCTTTTCGAGAACATATGCAAAAGCCTTAAAAATCAGAAAAGCATATTAAATACCAACTGGAATTAAACACGAGCAAGTTTTGAAGTTGAATCATAGCTGTGCTCAGTGAGAAGACTCAGGGATTCAGAGACTTACCAGCAGTTTTCTATTGAAAACTCATATATGCTCATTTTAGTCCAAAAGAAGCTTCTAAACAGAGAAGAGAAACATTTGATCCAGTTCACTCCATTTTAAAGGTAGTGAATGAAGAAAATGAGCCTCTTTGACAAGCATGTGAGTCAGTGAAAATGTAACGTCTAAAGCAGCTTGATCCTCTTGTTCTCTTATTGTGTGTCCTCCTGTGCATGCCATCTATATCTGAATTTTTTTCAGATCTTGCTGTTTGTGTCATTTAAGCTCAAAGAAAATTGCTGTTATTTAGCTAATAAAAACATTTAAAAAAGAGGTACTCTGATTTTTATGATTACCTCTTAAGATGCATCAATTCTTATCTAGAAATAAATAGTAAGATCTGGTATTTCTTTCCTTCATTTTTTCAAAGCTCTGGTTACAATCACTGTGATTTTCTTTGCAGAACAATCAAGACGTCTGCAGGTCAAGCACAGCAACACAAATTCCTCTCAAAAACACAAACATCAGTCTGAATCTCTTCCCTCTATCCCCTGTACAATCAAAAGGGCATGAAGATCCAAGGTATTAATTATGCTATTGTTTTGTCTGCCCTGCCTCCTGGTGCAATAAGTGTACCTGATTACATGTCAGCAGAGTAGCTGTGCAGCCTCTCCCATCTGTGTGAGACAATCCTATATGACAAGTACAAGATATGACAGAAGTCATAGCTTTTTTAAATTTTAACTTTGAATCTGATATTTGTTTTCAAAAAATTCCTTGATTTATGCATACAACTAAACTAATAGTTTTTAAGAAAGATTTTGGGGCATTGCCTGTTGCAACTCTCAGATACACTCACAGTATTTCAAAATTGATGTCTGAGGCTTGCACAGCAGTAAAATCAACATGCAGAAGAGCAATCAATTCCTTCTGTGGAACAAGATATTTTGCATGCATCCATTTGCACATGGGTCTGCCTGCTTTTTATGTTGGGCTGGAGTGAGAACAAACAGTGCACAGCACATGTACTTCTGTATTAATGACATGACCTTTGCTACCTTTTGAAATGTTATCCTGGAAAGATTTAATCAAAGGGTTAAAGAAACCACTGGGCCACTTCAAATTGATACCAGACAGTTTATAAGCAAGAGATACTGTAACAGTGGCAGCATTGTTAAACACTTACTTTGCATCTCTCTTTACAGAGAAACACAGAGGAGATCAATTCAAGCAGAGATCAGTTTGCAGGTAATGACAGAGAAAGAACTAGATAATGTACAGATTAGAGAATTGCTTCTTAAAAGCATAGATCCACTTAATGCAGACAAAGCATGCTGCCCTGATGGCATGAATCTGTAAGTCTTAGAGGTTACAAGCAAGGAAATAAGCAAAGCAGTAGCTGACTTTTTCTCTTGCTTTGGGATTTGTTTTAGCGGATTGGAAAGTAGAGAAACAGATCTTATTATTTTAACTGTTTTAAAAGAAAACAACACATAACAATACGAATTAACTTAAGTGATTTTTCTCATTTTGGGAGAGTCCTGGGTATTATCTTAAGGAATCCAAAGAAAGGACAGGAGGTGAGAAAGGGAAACAACTATCAAAAATCATGGAGAGAAGTTTAACTTAAAAACCTACTACACTACTTGGAATGTGATAAAATACCTACCAAGTATTTGAACATCAATGAGCATGATAGATTGCAGACAAATAAAAGCAAATCTGACTATTCAGATTTCCTACTTACTCTGTGTAAGTAGATGTCCACCCTCTGTACAGCATCAGTGTGGGCCCATTAGCTGATGTGCCACCTGCCAGTCTTTTTTGAGTGGTCATCCTGGTACCCATCATATGAGATCTAGTGTTTATGACATTATGCTGGCAATGATGGAGAGGAAGTCTCTGGCAGGCAGGGTAATCAGCTTTTAACATTTTCAAAAATTTATTATAATGCAAAATCGAGAATCTTAGTGCTGACCTCCTTTGCATCTGCAAGGAGCAGATATTTGGATCTGTGGGTGAAGAGCACTGGTGCAGGCATAGGCCTCATCTCCCTGCAATCACAACAGATTTGCAGCTGGTCTGACAGTCCTACTGGAGGTGCGGTACAAAGCAGAGAGCTAGCCAGCCCATCTATTTTAAAGGCATTTGGAGACACAGGTGAATGAGTCATGAGGGAAAGCACATTTCTCACTAAATGACCAGATTTTGCATGTGTGTGTTCATACCCGCTGTTATTATGTTCTCATTTTAATTTTATTGTCACAATTGCATTCTTCATGTTTTGTTGTGATGCCTTGATGCTTTTCTGAAATTGAGGGGGAAATGACTCAGAAGTGCTATGAAAATACAAGTCAGTCTGTTTCTATCCAGTACTTAATTCACTTCCAGGTTGTTCTGCTCAGTTTCAAAACTGCAGGGGAAAAAGCAATGCTCCAATTAATAATTTTTCAAAACTTGCAATTTACACAACACAGGTAGTTTTTTCTGAAGCTGTGGCAATACCAGGAGAAATTATAAGAGAGCTGTTAAGCTGTTCTGCATAAACCAGAAAAAAATAGATTTTATTTTAGATCACGTAAGTATACAAGGATATGAAGAACTCAGTAATAGGTATGAACATACTATAGTTAATGGAAGTGGAGCATTTCACCCACCTCCAGAATTTCTTTGTTTTAGACAATCCAGGGAAATATCTAAAGGCTGTATCTCTGGGCTGATGAGAGATTACATATCCAACTGGGTCTTTAGGTCATCCACTTACTCTAGTCATAAAGGCTAATGCCAAAAATCACTTGTGATGGATGCTGAAGGAGGAATCTATTTTATATTTCCATCACAGTCCTAGGTTTGTTCAGCATGGAGGCACCTAGCATAGACACATATGGATAAACCAAGACACTGGGCCAAAACTAGCAAGACTACTTTTTTTGGTTAGCTTTCAGCCTTCCTTGCTTCTCTCACACCCTTTCTCTCTCTTTATCCTTCTGCAGTCATGCCAACTTCCTCTCCCATGTGCAGTGAGGCTCATAAGCAGAATGAGTTCACACTTCCCACACGTCCACGTGGCTCTTGCTAGTGTATGCCAGCATGGCTGTCTTGAATGGTATCATCTGGTAGCTCACGAGATACATGCTGGAGGTCTCTCATAGACCTGCAACTCTGTCCTACCACTTTGCCTACAGCAGCAGAACAGTCAGGTTAATGAAACTGTTGCATAATTGTATATTAATTACATGATTCAGGGTGCCAAATAAACCTCCTAAGAAGGAAATGCAGTAAATTAGAAATATATTCTGCTATGTCTTGTTTAATTTCTTATTTTCTTCCTTTCCTTGCATTGCTTTCCCTCCTCTTCCTTATGCAATCTCATCATAAAGAGCTCACTGCAGGGTGATGGATTGAAATAGGCATGTATGTGCACAGCCCTTTAAGTTTTCCTCTGCAACTGGAGTTCTTAAGATGCCGTGCAAATACAAAAAAATTAACTCTTGTTGATCCAGCTTCCTTCACCAGATAATGTTTGTTGAATACATGAAAATTATTTGAACAATATACTGGTACTGAATGCAGTATCTTACTCCCTGATCTTGCAAAAAATGCTGTCTACACAGCCATGTCTTATTAAAGACAAGTTATGCCATGGTATAAAGGGTAAAAATAAAGGGTAAAACCCTTTATTTGTGGGGGGGCTAAATATTTATTGTATGTTTTAAGATGTCATTACTAACATGGGGAACATTCTCATCCATTGTCTCTTTGTTTTTGCAACTCATCAAATATATAAGAGTTTGCTGTAGCCAAAATCTACATCAGTGGAGACAGATGCCTTGTCTTCATTTTTTTTGTCTTTCTTGCTTCTATGAGCAGGAGGCTGACTTCTTACATTAAGGCACAACTTAGCTTTGGACAGCAACCTCAGTGTCACCAGATTTTACAGACTAGAGAAACAATCTACCAAGGCACAGATTAATAAAAATTATGTTGGTAGATTTTCAACAATGTTTGAACTCTGTTATTTTAAACATGAAATCTAGTCTTTTTTAAACCTTATGCCTCAATTAGAAAACACTAAAGAAAAAAGAACATATTTCCAAATTGTTCAACCATTTTTAAAGCAGTAAAAATAACTATACCAAATTTAGTTACCACTAAGAATAATAAGATTTTGAATTCATTGCCTACCTTCTTATAGTTATTTTGTATATCCTGGACAAAAATTAGAAAGGGTGGTGTTGATACCTACAGTCCATAATTAGTATAGTAATATTCAGAAGAAAAAAAATCAGATGTACTATTATACAATATTCACTCAGCTGCATTTTCCATCTGAGCAAGTAATATGACAGCTGGATAAAGCAGTATGTGCCTCAGTAGAATAAATGAAAAGCTAAAATTGCATTCACAAGGAAAAAGGCATGGGGGGTAGGCACACGTGCACACGCGCACACACAGAGACACACACACACATGTATCAGACATATCACATTATTACCTGAAGGAATGAGACAAAATTGCAAAGCTGTCTTGAAGAGCAGCATCTAACTGGGTTCAGGGATTTGATCTGGCTTTGCTGTCTTTATCATGAGGCAACATGGATAAAGACCTTAACAGGTCTTTATCCACTGACTCCTGGCTTAATGAGATCTGTGTTCTAGGAGCAAGCCCAAAACACCATCTGGCTGGCTCTCAGCAGTGTAGAAAAGTCAACCATGGTACCAGAGAAAACAAAGGACTGAATTTAAAGAGTTGAGACAGAGGAGAAAGGAGGAAAACACATGAGTGTTGCAGATGAATGTATCAGCAGGACACTGACTGAAAATTTAAGTATTCTGCCAAATACTTTCAAAGAAATAAATAATGAAGAATTAAATAATAGTATTGCAGCAGACAGACACTGTAGTCACATTCCTATTTGAATGGAATAAATATTTTAATTGAAATATCATTGAAATCATTGAAAACAACCCTCAGTAGCTCAGCTGCTCTGGAAACAACTCTTTGTTTGCTGTTCCTGGCAGCCTCTGGCAGGTCAGTGCAGAAAATGCTGAGTTCTGGCTGCCCTGCACAGGACCTCGCTTTCCAGTACACATTCCACTGATAAAGGCTTCTATGTTGAAATGAAGGTCATTAAATGGAAGTTAAGACCTCATTGGTGGCTTACCTCTACAGTTTTTCTTCTGCTTAGGGATTATAAAGTGTCAATATTTATGTATAAATATTGAACTTCTGTTCAATGAATAAAATTGAACTTTCGTTATTTAAACTAGACAAAGTAGAATTAAAAAATACTGCTATATGCTGAGGTGGAGATAAAGGAGAAGGGTGGGGATATATAGAATGACTGTTTTTCCAGTTTTGTGGATTTTGGAACAGGTGTTGCGGCAAGGCTGTGCTAGGCTTCACCATTCCCCAAACCAGCCACGGCAGCCCAGCGCTCCCAGGAGATGCCAGAGCCCCAGGCTCACAAGCAGTCACATCCCTACACCAGAACGCCCTAGCAAATGCAAACAGCCCCAGGCTTGCTTGGACAATGGTGAGAGTGGATTTGTGCCTTTTTGTTGGGAGAAGCCACAGAAATGAGCCACACTGGAAGGCAGAATTAATGAGAATATGTGAAATCTGATGATGTTTAGACTTCCGTAGAAATGAAACTTTCACAGTTCCTGAAATGCTTTTATCTTGGTGACCAATGCAGCAATTTGTAATGTGGTACACTTAGCCAATACGTTTAAGGAAGGAAGTGTTGTTCTGTGGTAAAGGCACTGGACTAACTTTCCATTTCTAGCTCTACTAAAGACTTCCTGTGTGACCCTGAGCAGGAATTGTACTCTTCCAGTAAGACTTGTCCTACATCTTCCAGGGGCATACTTTTAATTTGCAATACCAGAAGCAGAACTTTGTGAAAGGCAATGTAAATACAGTGATCAGCAATTTATAATAATCCAGAATATTAGGTGGGTGATTTTATACAAAAAAGGGGAGAAACAATCACTTTTTCTTGTTTGAAATTAGGAAAGTTTTGACAGGAACTGCTTTGCAAATTCATGGAATTGCTCCTTTCTCTTGCATTTGCTTTTTTTTCTCTGGGGGAAGAGAAGCTGCTTTCTTACACAGTCTGCACGCAACAAACCTGCCTAGTTTAGTTCCTACAATGAGCTTACTTAGTAGTAGGAAGTGGAGAAAAAGAAATGTTTTTCTTTTCAGTTCAATGTGAAAAATATCAGAGAAAACTGCTGCTGTATGTAACCCATATACTGCAGTTGTTATCCAAGCTACTGCTTCACATTACAGAATGCACTTGAACTCATTGAGCCATATGAAGCAAATTTTTAAAATGCCAAATCTGTACAACAGGATCATCCCTGGAGGCAGAGAGGGTGACATTTGTGCTTCTGTGCTAGTGTTATCAGCCTAGGAAGAAGAATATATCTGGCATCACATTTAGATTGATAAATATGATGATAACAGGAAAAAAAATTCCTTAAGCATTGATAACATGTATTTACTGCTCCAAACCCATCATGGCTGTCACATCACATAAAGGAAGCAGAAACAGAAGAGTTGCAGGGAATAGGCTATGTAAGAAGATTAGACAAATGAAAGTCTGGCATCCAACTATGTCCTTCAGGAGTACAGATTGTCTCCTTATCCATAGGATTCTTTTTTCCCCCCTTTAAATACATACTATATCACCTACAGCTACTCTAAAAGCCACCTGTATGCAAGGATAAATCACAGCAGTCCCAGGCTCTGCAGCACAAATCACAGTGGATTTCTTGAGGTAAATCTGGAAATAAAAGAGGACTGTGCTCATGTTTCTCTTTCCTGGCATTTACAAAAACCAGTAGCACAAATATGAACATCTAATGCTTGAAACAGAAAAATCACTCAGCTGATGGAGGGATCGGGAACTAATGAAGCTGGAAAACTACTAAGTGCAAACAAGTAGAGCTTCAGTGGCATTAGTTTGATAGTTTTGCCCAACAGAGGCTATTATAGATACCTAGTAGCAGATCTCTGCTTAGGGGGATATGCTAAGATTTCCATTATCCACCACATTTTTCAGGGGTCAGCAGTTTCAGGCAGAGATTTGTTTGTGATACTTTCAGTTCAGAAGAGTATTTTTGTTAGTCAGAAGTTAGAAAATGCAAAGGACCAGCAAACTTCGCCAGCATCTGGTTCAAAAAACCAAAAAAACTTGGTTCAAATGCTATGCAGGTATTAATAGTAGTAAGCACTTCGACAGTAATTTCCTCTCTCCAAAATATGGAGTTATTTCACAAAGATTAAGGGCAACATTTTCAAAAGCTTATCTGAGGTAAATAAGCCAGCTGGGGACACAAAGAGAGATTTTCAGAGGAGGTGAATAGGTACACTTTCATTGCACACGTGCTTGGTTATTCAATCTCAAGGAAGGATGAGATGAGTATGGGGCATACAGGCAGGTTAATTTATGTTTATATCTCTGTTCTCCTAATTGTGGTCAAAGATGTGGTGTGTAAGCCTTGTTAAAACATCTGGGTTTTGTGGTTTGCTTTTTTTGTTTTCTGAATGGCACAGAATCCTGGGTAAAAGAAGGTTGAGGTGTGTCGTGTCCCCCGCCACCCCCCCAGCTGATAATTCCTCTGCACGGTGATTTGTAGTGGCAGGTTTACAGCCCTCTCAGTCAGCTCCATCAAACTCTTTGGAGTCCTGATGCTGTGGCTGGGCAGCTTACTTTTGTCTTGAGCTGAAATGTGTTGTCTAGCAACAGACAGCTCTCTTTGCCTCACTAGAAGAAATACAACGCTTATCCTACCTGTTGTCTGTTCTCCATTTTTCTACTTGCCAAAAAGAAAAAAAATTGGCTAAGTGTAGGAAAGTTTAGTGGAGAGTGCTTTATGTACTGAATCACAGACACTGACGCTAGAATTTTAGCTGTGTTGAGACTACACACTCATGCAGTAACAATGTAGGTCAATCTGAATGAAATGCTTTTTTACCAGAAGATGAAACCTTAGAAGGGAGTAGTCTGTGACATAATTTAAACAAAACCCTTTTCCTCCTATAATTACAGTTTCTTTTCAGGGGTGATACAAGTTTTGGTGGTAGTTATCCAGGGTAAGAACATACGGACCATGCAGCTGTCCAACAAAAACCTTGTGATGGTAGCTAGACAGGCAGCAGAAACATTCTCCATATAGAGTGAATACACACTCCACACCCACGCCCCTCCACACCCACCCCCCTCCAGATTTTAAAGCGCAATCAAAATATTACAAATGTTTCTGTGTTCTGAGAAACTCAAGTTTACACACTATGGTTAAAGAGGTATCTTTTAAAATAAGGTTATAAATTATTATAGTTTGCAACAGTTCTTTGTGGTTGACAAAATAATATTACGTTATATCCATGCCTGACAGAAAAGTCTGGCTACATTCCTGAGTGCGGCATAAGGAGAACTGTGATGAGAATTCTGCCCTCTGACACAATGGTAACGGTAACCACAATTCAATACTTCCTCAGGCCAGCAAGTGAAATAAATGAGCATTTAAATGTAATACCTAATGGAGAGTTGTCAGTAAAAGAAAACCACTATGCAGGCCCACATGACTGCTAATCCTTTCTCAAGCCTAGGGCAGTAGTGAGCATAAATCATCCCTAAGATGCTTTAGCATACTTTTGCAAGATAACTGGAAGATCATATGTAATATCAGCTTCATCTAACCTCATTGCTTCCTTCCCTTAATAAGCAACAAAAGAATGTAATCACTTCTTAAAATTTAAATTAGAAATGAAAAGAACACTGATTTCAGGGTTTTTTTTTACAAATTGAAAATTAAAAATAAATTCTTCATATCTTTAGGTAAAAATCAGGTATTTTTAGGCCCCTATCCAGCAAATTGGTTGTTACATGAAATTTAAAGGCAAATTCAATGCCTAAGTGTTTTGCAGGACTGCATACTTAGAATTTATCATTTTAATTAAATCTGTAGGCTCATTATTTCATATACACTTGAATTTGAGTGCTATGCATATATAGTACACTTAATACATATTTTTGACATCTATCTTTTTTAGCATCACAGTGGATCTACTTCATAAACTTCATATGTTGCAGTAGATGCCTAATCTGATAAGAGTTTAAATATTACTTAGATAAGGACAGTTCTGTCCTTGCTTACAACTGTATAACTCTAAAATGGTTTGGTTTACTTTCATAGTCTTTAAAAGCTAATTTCAAAATCTTTTTCTAAGCACAGCTGCTGTCTCAACAAATACAGTAGCATGACTAGCCTATGTATAAACTCGCATAGTGATAGTCAAAGAGCAAAAAATTAACAATGTAAAAAAGGGCTGAGAAAGATTTTAAAACATAAGTTCTGGACTCGATTTAATGAATTTCAGTGAAATAGATGGGTTTAGGAGTCTAGTATATTCATTGGAAACATCCGTGGAGTGTAATGGTAGGCAGAATACCTGAATGGGTCTCTTTTACACTCTCCTAGCTTCCATCACAAATACATGTCAGGATCACACCAAGCTATTATAAAAGGGTATACTCGTGTAAGTGCTCTTCCAGCTCTGGATACTCTGAGTCTTGCCCTGGGTAGCATTTTCTTTTGATAGTCTAAATTAAACTTAAAATAAGGCAGACCTATGCGTAAGCCCAGTATTTGAAATATCTTTGTCCCTATGCCCTGCTCAAGAGTCAGGTCAGCCTGGGAAACTTACTTATTTCCTTTATATATCATGTGCCTGAAGCTTGACAAAAGGGTAACTAGAAGTATGATAAATAAAAGCACATGCTACTTTACACAGAAATAAAAACTAAAATGTTGACCATTAATTTCTTTGAAATTCTGTATTTCTATCCATGATGTTTATGCTTTAATGCAATAGTGTCATAAGGAGAAATGCAACATCTACACTAAATAAGAGAAGCCAAATACATACCATCCATCTATACTGAGTGGCAAAGTGCCCACTGACATAACATTTAATTTGCACAGCTAACTGTATCACAGACAGCAAATAAAAACCATATGAATTTTCATGGAGCTCCTGGCTAAAACTTCATCCAGAAGAGCAAGCCTTAAAGTAAATAGGCAAAGACAAATTAAAGAGAAGAAAAAAAAAATGTTTCTCTGGCTCGAAACCAAATTCATGCAAAAGCCAAAACCAGCTTGAGAACCAATTTCATGCTAATAGGCAAATGCTAGTAAAGTATGATGTTTTATAAAGGATTTTCAGTAGAGGTACTTTTATATACCTCAGTGGCTTTGTAAGATAAGTATTATTTATCCCCATTTCACATACAATGCAAATGAATCATTAAACTGTTTGTCCCAGGACATGTGGGATTAAAATAGCGTTGTTCTAATCCTTTCTCTCCAAGGCTGCCATACTAGCTGTTCGTATGCTGTAGCTTACAAAGTTCTGGTCAGAACTAAGGTATTTTGTCTCCTGGGCATTACTGAAAATTTGATAAGTTTCTGTGTTGAATTCCCTACTTTTCATTAAAGGCAATTCATGTTAGGAGTCTATTACCATACCAGCTACTGCAGGCAGCTATAAACCATCCAGCTGGCATATAAGAATAAAGATCCTCGTACATATTCAGTGCATTTCGCTGAGTCCTCTGGAAATCAGGTGCAGTTCAGGAGTGAATTAGGAGACAAGAGGGATGTGGGAACACAGATATCTGAGGCAGTATCCTGCCTTAAGTCTTTGCAGGACCAGTGAGGCATAAGATGATAAGCCAATCACTAGTACCTTCTGTGTGTCCCTTCTCTCCTTTGCAAATCACCCTGCAGTGGTTCAGGAGAAGGAACAGAAGGAGCACATCCCTCATGAAGGACAGACCAGGTCCACTCTTGAAAAACCATGCAACTTGGCTTCTGTTTTACCCAAGACAGGAGTATTTGAAAGTCTGGTTACTACATGAAGGAACAGTTAAAAAGTTTGTGGCAGTTGCATCAGTTAAGCTGAAACTCATCCTTCCTGCCCTTTTCCAGTCAATTCTAGTACAGAAGAGGAAGTACCTTCTAATGTCCTCTTTTGTCTTTTCCCTTGGCCTGAACGTTAAGCACCTGTTAAAATGAAGACATAACTGCTAGATACCTATTTTGCAAAGCAAACAGAAAAAATGTTACACAACCAGAAGCTCTCTGGAAAAATGCTGAAGCTGTTTTGAGGTAAGGCCTGATACTCTGAAGCCACAGAACGGATTGCACGCCAAAAACCCATGAAAAAGAATTAATTTCTTTTCACGCAGTTCTTGATTAATGTCCATAATTGTTAATTAGCCTACTGTTGCCCTAGTGACTTCTGCAAGGGCTTTTGACTTAGAAATACAGCAGATGGCAAGAAGATGCCCACCTGCTCTGTAGAATCAGTTAGAAACATAATATGTTGCTTCTATAACGACACCCTATCAAACAGATAGAAATAATTTATAGTCATTTGTCAATCCTTTTTGAGTGCCTGCTCTACATCTTTTAGTGGCTGCAAATTATTGCCATACAAATTATTTCCTTCCTTTTCTATGTTGAGATTGCAACAAGCAAGGTGATCAAAGAACAAGAATACTTCTGGGCTAATACCATAGCTTCAGAGTAGGCGTTTGATTCATAAACCTCATTTTATGTGTTAAGCAAAGACATCCATCGTTAAGTGCTACAGTTGTTTGCTGGGGAAGTATTTTGAAGTTCAGAATAAACTTCCTTGCAGAGAATCAAAAGTTGTCCTAGCAGATAATTAATCTTTTTTTTTTTCTTAAATATATGACTATTTAAAATGCTAATGTCTATTATACTAAACAATTCTTGAAAAAAAAAGATATAGAAAAAGGTGATTCATTTAACAGGAATGAGTTTTCACTTGAATCACTGAAAATGTAGGAAATATCAGAATTAGATTCTTTTTGGTATGTTCACTGTGATACTGTCTTTACTGACATGACCAGATTTACTTACGCACATGGAAAAATGGTGGAAAACAACAGAGGTACTCTCATTTAGAGTGGTGGGAGCATAGCTATTTGGCACTTACATTGAACTTTCTTTTCTTTGAAGAGTGGGAGAGCTCTTAGAATCATCGAATCACAGAATATCCTGAGTTGGAAGGGACCCACAAGGATCATCGAGTCCAACTCCTGACTCCACACAGGGCAACCTAGAAGTTAAACCATGTGTTCTCCAAACACTTGAACAGCAACAGGCTTGGGGCCATTACCACTTCCCTGTGGAGCTTGTTCAAGTGCTTGACCACTCTCTCAATGAAGAACTTTTGCCTAATATCTAATCTGAACTTCCCCTGATGCAGCTTTAAGTCATTCCCTTGTCTGTCACCAGACACCAGAGAGAAGAGATCAGCATCTCCCTTTCCACTCCCCCGCATGAGGAAGGTGTAGATAGCAATGACGTCAACCCTCAGTGTCCTCTAAGCCAAACAAACCTAGTATCCTCAGCCGCTCCTCATAAGTCATGCCCTCTAGACCTTTCACCATCTTTGTTGCCCTCCTTTGGACACATTCTAATATTTTTATATCCTTCTTATATGGTGGAGCTGAAAACTGCACACAGTACTCAAGGTGAGGCTGCACCAATGCTGAGTACAGTGGGACAGTCACTTTTGACCAGTTGCCTATACTGTGCTTAATGCACCCCAGGGTATGGTTGGCCCTTTTGTAGAAATATGGTTTTTACCATTTGTCTCCGCTCACCTCAGGAATTGCTGATACTTTTTGGGGAATAAATGAACGTTATGATTAGATACCACACCAGAAGGTGCCATAAGGGTTGTGTCCTTCACATAAGTTCAGAGGTTAGTCTGAAAATATCTTATCATTCATTTACAAATCAGATATAAAGTGCTTCAAGCCAATTTTTTTGTAGTGTCCAGTGGCAAAGAAGTGTAAAGCTGCCTGGAATCTGCTTCAGTGATTCTCTGATCAGTGCCATCCTTCAGAATAAATCCAACCTTTGCAGGAGCCCAGAGACTGCTGCGAATGCATGAGCCATGGGTTGCTCCCAAGGGATCATTTGTCACCTGAGAGGTAGCAAAATGCAGGATTTGGCAAAGTTACCCTGTTACATCCTAGCCCAGGTGACTTAGTGGAACATGGTGTTAAATTTACAGCTAGCTCCCAGACTATCAGATAAACTTACCCTAGAAACTTCCTGATGTTTTTCCTCTCTCTATTGGGAGGAATTAGGAGAAGGGACTTCTGGAGCTAGAAATCAGACTGTGTTCTTGGGGGTTCCTTGTACAATTTTCCTGGTTGCTCATGAATGTAGTTTCCCCTCTAAATCCACCCATTAACAGCATCTCCCACCTCCAGAATGCTGATGCCAGATTGCAAGGCAGTGAAATGGATGCTTATATCCGATCATTTTCCATTACTGGGGGTGCAGGTTGAGAAAGGCGAATGAAGCAAGTAACTTCATTTTCTTCAGAGGTCAAGCACAATATTTTTCTGTACCCAAACATGACATTACTAATGGAAGGACTGACTGAGACCTGCTATAAGTAGGCATACAGTGGAAATCCTCTCAGACACTAAGTTAAAACTATGTAAGGTTAACCACAGTTTTACATCTAGTGGTCTGGGAAAAGGCAACTAAGGTATCCTGGCAATGATAGGCATCTCTGAGACAGGACTTTATATAAAAATGATCCCCACATTGTGAAGAGAAATTTCTACCTGAACAGTTTGAAGACCAGCCTTTCCACAGTTCGGGCTGTGTTGAGCTATGCAGTGACAGAAAAGGGGAATATACAAGCATCTTTCAGTAATATAGGGCCAAATTCTGCATATATAGGGCTCACTTTCTTCTAGTATTTCAGGAACATAATTAATTCTGTGGTACTTTGTGGACTGATATGTAAACTGCTGTGATTACAACAGCCTTTTAAGGAAATTTTAGTTTATGAAATCCAGTATAATAGTTACTATAATAATCCTACTAATTAGTTTAATTTTATGATTTACCATAAATCATTTCTCATTTGATTTGTTGAGAATTTATTGTGTTTTATACATTTGCTTATATATTTAGTTTAGTTAATAAACTAATGAAATCTGTAAACATGTAAACATGTTTGGGCTACTTGGGCTTAGTAGAAAAGGTCACTCTATACTAGCAGCCTGTAGGTCTGTTCTTATAGATCTTCCTGTAAGTGGTCCAGAACTGAAACATTATTAGCTTTTGAATATACAGTCCAAAACTTTCAAGCCTCTGGGTGCCTACTTTTTAAAAGCCAATCACTTTTCCCTAGTAATATGTATTCTCCAAACATTTCTAAAGACTTTCTAAAGCCTTCTAGTGCTCTTTCTGTTATTCTGTCTTATAAACATGATCTGGTCCTATTGGATTTCTTCAGTCACATCCTAAAAGTAGCCCTACTAGCTTAGTGGAGGTTAATCTTACTTACTGAGGTGAGCTCATCTGCCTGGTTTTCTTTGGGAGTTAATGTATTCATTAGAAATGCAGGACATCCACTGAAGAAGGTGGGAGTTGTTGCAAAAGTAACATTGGATTATGGCTTGGATACCTTATTAAAATTCAGTGAAATGATTTGCTGAAAGCAAAATATTGGAACAATATTGTTTCAAACTTGAAATAGCCTCAGTGGTCCTGTGGCCCAAAGTAATGTGTTTATGTATTACACACAGAATAAAGCTTAGCTCTAGTAATGCCATGAAAATAAAATCCTGCTAAAATTAAACAATCAAAGAAGACAGGTGAGGTGTGACTTTATGTAGTAAACAGTGATTGAGGAAAGAAGAGAAAACAGCAGGACTCTGCATGAAGCAAATTAATTCATGCTGGAGTTTCACGCTCCTGAAGAAATTAAATTGCCCACTTCCTAATCAGCACAGCTCCCTGCCATGTCAGTTCTTTACTTCATATTTCCTCTCCCACATTTAGCATAATTTGTTCTGTATGAAAGTCCCCTAATTTATGCTTTTACTGTATTTTAAATATTTTTATTTTTCAATTCTTCTACAAGAGTGTGTTTCTTTGTATTACTTTGAGGAAATCACCATACAGCTATGAACATTCCTTGTTCTTGCTGTTGAAAATATAACTTATTCTTGGCCCCTGCTTTCTTTATTTCTTCTTTCTTTACTTTCCATAAAAGTGAGGTATGAGACTATGCAGCTACTGCATCAATGAAACACAAAAATACTTCATATCTTTTGTGGGACAAACATATCAAGTATACTGTACACTACTTGAAGAGTAAATCAAGACTATCAACTTTTAAACTAGATACAGAACTAGAATTCAATCAAGGATGCATCTTCAAGAGTAAAGACAAACAGATAATGAGCTAATCTAAAATACTAATTCTAAACACTCCTTGTTTTTGAGTAAGTTTGGAAATGAAAGATAAATTCCAGATCTTAAATTAGCAACTCATTAATACACAAATATTGTGACCGGAGTCATGGAGTATTATTTTCCCTCATCCAGCTGAGTCTCTAAATCTGGCAGCACGAGTGTCATCCATTCTTCTGCAATGATAGCAACAACTGCAGAGAAAATGTAAATACCCATTATATGCTGTAAAAGGAGTCTGGGATAAATCAGAGCATTTTGAAATGGCATCAGTATTAGACTACAAGCTAAAATACAAGCTTTATACTGTACACAGTTCTTTCAGTTTGCTTTGTTACTAGGTTTTCTTAAAATAAACCTGTTATACACGCACTGAATTTCTGTGCATAAATTGTTATGATAATTATTTGTTATTCATGATTCAAAACCTCTGTTAAACAAGGCAATATTTTGGCTGACTGGAATATAGAAAGCAAATGAGATGGTTTTTCCAGAACCTCATTTCGCAGAATCAGGCCCTGATTCAGGAAAGCACTTTAGCAAATGTCTAAGTATAAACATGTGCTTCAGTTTGTGCTTTTTTGATTAGGGATCAACTTAAGCATGTACTTAATGTGTTTTGCTGAGCTGGGGCCAAAGTTCTGTCCGTGCACTTTAACCTCTGTGCTGTTCAGAGGGTAGTAATACAACCCACATGCAGCAGAACTGCCAGATATTGTGAGGTTTCCATTATTTCAAATGGATGTCATTTTTAGTTGATACCTTGTGAGAAGAGCTCATCAGATTTATGTCTCTGAATACAAACCCTAGCATGATCTGGCCTTGAGCCCAGACACTAAGCTTCAGCTTAAAACCTGATTCAGATCTGACTCTGAACACCTCGTCAGCTCCTTGTTGATAATACAGTATGGAAAGTGAATTATCTTGTAGCCTGGAGAGGTGATTCATCAATACAAGGATGACATACGTTGTGGAGTATCACTGGAATGTCTGATATGGAAAAAAGAGGTCCTTGGGATTTCCATGCCTGCATCTATCCCTACCACTACATTTCTTTCAGCATTTTGTATTTCTGTTTTAAGGCTCAACCTTGTCATTGTGACACATATCTGAAAAGATTTAAAACTATCAGTAAAATTCTGATTCTAGTGTCTAGCTGTAGCAGAAGTTTCTAGAGATCTGTTCAAATTAGTGCTAATAAATACAGCTTGCTAAAGGCTGCCACAGTGTTTGCAGTTTGTTTTCAAATGAATCACCTTAAGCCTTCTTTTCAGGTCAGCTCTTTTAAAAATTCTTCCTTAAGTAGGAGAATTGCCTTCACTATTTTTTTCTCTTTCTGCAGAAGAATAAATTAAAAATTTGCCTTCTAGCCCCTGTTTCTACTTTATTCTTTTGACAAGTTAACATGTGGACAGCTCCAAATCGCTGCATTCCCATTACTCATGACATGCTGAGGATAACTCCAGCTAGCATACCCTTCTATTCTGACAAGTAAAAATCCAAAAAGACCAGATGATAAAATTGGTACTTAATGTAGTCACAATGAATTGACAGTGATTATGGAAGCCTTCTAGTCTCAGTTCTGTTTCCTAAGTAAGACACATGGCTCTTTCATTCAGTCACTGTTGCACATTCAAAACTTGTGTATAGTATTTTGTAGCTCATGGACAAAATTCTTGACTATGTCTTTAAAACACAGATCCTTCCATTCTAAGAGAAAGACCTTAAGCCTTTTATGGTGCTATCTCATATTAGCTCAAGTGGCATAAGACTTGATTCATGTTAAATGTGCTTGTGATGTCCCCTGCGCCAAAAGACACTTTTGGCTATATTAAGTACCTTCTTACCTGGTGTGTCAGCCCAAACACTTTCCTCTGGAACATAGTGCCAGTTTTATATAAACTAATTAAAATTTTCAAATTTTATAATGCTAAGTCATTATAGTAGAGAACTTCAAGATCTATACATGAAATGCTGCCTCTCTGTTGCAAAGTAATAGATGTGGTTTTAGCCTACTTTGGCATTGTTTTTCTGTCTGCTGTGTTGTACATGCATGCATGCCTAAGTAGAGGAACACAATGGATGAATATATATTGTCAGGTGCGTATTGGATAAGTCAGGAATTTATGAGGTTGGCTAGCACTACTTACTGATTTAATTTAACAGTCTGGTGACCTGTTCATGCCATTTATTTCCGGTTTAACATGCTACCATAATTTATCTATACAAGAAGAGAAATACATTAAAAAAGAAAATAAGAGTGCCCCCAAATGTTTCACAATGAGCCAAGTTTACAAAATGACAAGAACAGTTAGTTTCTACATTATTTATAAAGGTTTAGATCAAGAGTATGATTATTAAATTCTGCATGGTTCCCCATAATAAATATTAATTTCACCAAGTATAAAGATGCATGTTCCATCCAGCAAAAATGCAATTGAACTTTGTGATACCATCAGTCTCTGCAGCTTAGACAGCAGCATCTTGACTTGACTTCCAAAAAACATTGCTCAGAAATACTTTGAATGATCCTGTGACAACAGTCTATGCCACTAGCTGTTTTTAACAATATGCTAGAAATGTAAGTGTGCCAGCTGCAGAGATTGGAAGTGCATCAGATGTAGTGCATACAGCCTTAGGAAAAGCAGGGGAGGGAGTATCGTTCTTGGGTTAATTGCAAGCTTTCTGGCTGATTAAAAAACATTATTATCTGAGGCATTGCATTTGCTCTCAGTGATGGGTCAAAGTGCAATGCTGCATACAGAAAGACATGACTACAGAGCAAGTAGACATGACAACAGAGCAAGTACAATACCTCTGTTGGTGAGGTATTGTAGTATAAGTATCACAAAATTTGACACTGGATTTTTTATGCCATCTTCCATGTCTTAATAAGGGAATTTCTGAAGGCTGCCTGTCTCAGATATCTCTATAGCTGTCTGCAGTATTGGCAGGACAGTATCAGGCAAAAGTGTAAAATAGAGAAAAATAACGATCTTCAATTTTATACAAAAATTGAGTTGTTTTCCCCAAAATCTACATAACTGTAGATTACATTTGATTTTGAGAAAATATCTCACTTTACTTTCAGTAAAACAAGCTATCTATTCAAAAACAATAAAAAAGATAATAAAAAGATAATAACTTCATGTTTTCTATCATGTCCATTGTAATATGTTTCACTATTTGCTTTTTGTTTCATTGAAAGCACTTTTACTTTTGAAAATTTGTTGTTGTACCAAGGAACATTGCAATAATGTTATGTCCCTGAAGTGGCTGCATTTCAGTAGAGAGTAAGCAATCCCTGAATAATGCATATTACTTTCAGTCATAGGAAAGATAAAAAATAGGCAATGCTATTACTACTTGTGCTTTGACGCAGGGTTATCCTGAGTTATATGCTTTTGTTGCTATAAAGTAGATCTCCATAAATCTGTACTGATAAAATGATTTATTTTATTTTGTTTTGTACATGCTCATTCTTGAGCTAGAATGAATCACCGAAGCTGATGTTTCATCTCTTAGTCATCTGATGGATTCATTTCTTTGTTACGCAGAAGAAAATATGGAACTTTTCCAGGAAATCAGAAGAAAAAATACATTCCATTTTAAAATAATTGGGCTAATTTTACAATGACTTGACTTCATGTATTTGGGCTGTTTTATGTTGAAGAATCTTCAAAGTCTGACTGGGAATAAAAAGCATTTTATCAATATATACTTTGCTGGTTTACTTGGCAGTTCTGGAAAATTGAACTAACTTTGGAACAGGAAATAATCCAAAAGTTTGGTGATTAAATTAGCCAGAAGGGCCCCAAAATCTCTTGAAGTCTTTAAGGTTAATGTACTTACTGTAAGAGAGGATTTATTTGACTTAGTGTTCCTACAACAGCCTTGAAAACTTACAGCAAGAGCGGCTGATGGACGTTTAGTTTCTGAGATGCAACTTTTATTACTACGTTACACAGCCCATCTCTTTATCTTAATTAAAAGTCATCCCTGCTGTTCTTTGTGTGCCATCTAATTTTATTATGAGATATTTCATGCCATAAGTGACTGTCATGGCAAATGGCAGTCTTGTTCATAATCTGAAAGTAAAGGAAGAATATCTATGTTAATTTATTGGCTTAGTAAACAAGTTTTTTTAAGATACAAGAATGTGGAAGCTTGCTAGGGAAAATTTAATCCACTACACTATTAAGAGAGTTATATAGCAATGTTTGTAGTGTAATTAAAAAATAAAAAGCATTGGCAGACTAGATTTTTCAGCACAGTAAACCCTGAATGAAATTTCAGGCATGACCCATATGAAAACAAGGCTTCATATTAGTCAGTCATTATACCTTTGATGAATGGTCTAGAAAAGGAGCAGCAGGACTGATATTTTTTGCTGAGGACGCTATAACCTTAATATTTTTTGAATGGCACAAATTTTCTTCAGGAAAATTTGAAATGTTAATGAAAAAAAAAGTTGTATTTAAATATAAGTAGAAAATTGATGTAAAATTAATTGAACAACCTTGCTTTTCCTTGGCAAGAAAGTAACAGCCATGTTTAGCAACTGTACATTTTGGTCAGGAATGGCAGGCTATGCTAGTCACTATGGTCATGTCCATGAGGGCACTGACAGCCCTGACTGTCCCTACCCAGCCCCCCTGGGGCTCCCCTCACTTGCCCATGGCCCAGGACCCCATCTCAGCCCCCCAGAGCTGTCAGGCCCTGCCCCAGCAATGCCACAGAAGGTACCATCTCCAGCTCCTCACACCCCTGCCCTGATGGTCCATGGGCCCCACCAAGCCGGGCCCACCCATGGGCCCGCATCCTGGCGCAGCCTTAGCCTGTCCCTAGGAAGGCACCTGATGCTTAGGGCTGGGGCTGTCCGTGGTGCCCCTGTCTGCCCTGCTCCTGGCTGGCGTGGTGGGACGGGCCCTGGCTGCCAGGGGAGCCCCTGGTGATCCTGGCCCCTCAGCACCCAGGGAGCCACCTGTCCATGCATTGCCCTGACAGGTCAAAACAGATATATTGACAGGGTCTATACTTCAATGTATCTTTCATTTTAGTGAAAAACAGGAGAGTAATTTGATAAGATTAAGTTGGAACATCCCGTGTTGTCAATTTCCTCTCTGCAGCAGGTCAGAGGTGGTGAAGACGGGTCATTATCTTCTGTAGGCTCTGCTTGCTGAAAGGCTTCCCAACAGTGCAAGCAGACAGCATTTCTGTCCTGGAGATGGGGCAGAGAGACCAGAGTTCATCTATAGTTGCCATGGAAGGAAGACAGTAGTCAAAAGAGGAGGAACTGCCAAGTAGAAAGGTGGAAAATGGAGCTTATTTTCACTCCTCTTCCTGAAGTAGTTTCTAGAGCACAGTCAGAGCAGCTGTTTCTGAGAAGGGATGCTCTGCTTCCCCTCTCATATCCCCCAGGGGTATCCTACCAATCTTGACCTCTCCTTCAGCAGAAGCATGGAAGGACACTAGATGTTTTCCTACTCCAGGCAATCTGCTCCCTTACTTTGCTTCTACCCAGAGCTGCCCTGTTTTGCTGGTAAAATGTTTCCATTTTCTTATCTTTTCAATGTGTTCCCGAAAGGTCACCACAAACACATAATATTTCTCTGTGTGGGCAGCTCTCTTTCTGTTTGCTGAAAGCCCTGAAAAGAGGTAGTTGGCTACCAGCTCGTACTTGCTACATAACTAGGGATGAATTACTGAAAAAACCTCACCAAATTGTACCAGCAGTAGCATGGCAAGATAACAAGGACGGCCTTTCCTCAAAGACCTTGCTTACACTGTCCAGGGAAGATGTCCACAAGGCAAACAAAAGTTTGACTGCCTTGTGAAAGAAGTTGCAAGCCCCAAATCTAAGTTACAACTAAGAAAGAGCATTTTTCTGGGTTTGTCATTTCAGTGATGTGGTATTACTGCGCTGTTTCTGGACACAGCACCTGGAGTCCTTCATGGGCATTAGGAAGAAACCTCTGCTAAGCATGTGCTGGCATGTTCATGATTCAGCTGGATAACTGAATCTAGTAACTGTGCAATGTTTTTTTTCATGCTTCATTTCTTCCTTGTGCTGCTACAGAATCCCATGTGAATAAATAATAGTGTTTTCTTCTTTAAGGAACCCAAGAAACTTACACAATAAAAGCTCAGATCAGCTGTTCAGTAAGGAGGGTATGAGAGAGCAGCAGGAGGGGGCTGCTGTGCAAGGGCCAGGGAGCCGGACACTGAGGGTAGCAGTGAAGCAGGCAGAGGCACAGGGCACAGCCCATGGAGGGGGAGAGCAGGGAGCAGTGACAGTAGCCAGGGACAGCCAGCAGGACCAACACGCATGTGGTGATGAGGCAGGTCCCAGGTGAAGCCGGAAAGTCAAGTTGGTGTATCAGGGTTGGGTGCAGGGACGTGTATGGCCGGGCACAGGCGCACAGGGATATCTGCAGCATAGCTCAAGCCAGGGCCAGGGGCTTGAGCCAGAGCTTGATGCAGTTCCCAAAGGAAGCAGGGATGAGCCCCCTGAGGCTTCTCCCAGCTCCTGCTCATGTAGCTCTGGTCCCAGCGATTTGGGAGCGCATCTGCACCATGTCAGAGCTGGCATGAGCACAGATGGGCAAACCCAGAGGAGAAGAGATGGATGGATTGGAAAGAGGTTGCGGAGCCTGTTGGTGCACTGGAGGCCGACAGTGAGTGCTAGTGTTTCTCCAAATGTTGTGCTTCAACAATGACTAAGGTAGTATGCAAGGAGTCCATTTATTAATGTCTTAACAAACTGATATTATGTCATTAACAAGCTGATATTACGTCATATTACGTGAAGGACTACGTCATTATTTTTGTAAACGTTTGGTATTCTCTGAGATGGGTTTGTCAAAGGTCTGAACTTCCTGTCGAGTCTCACAGATGGCAGAAGACTGGGAGTGTCAGGAACTGCAAAGGACTATTTGAGGAGTAATAAGAATGAAATTAAAAATTAGACACAAATCACGGTAACATTTTTATAGCAGTAATATATGAACTAGATACACCATGAAGTAGGAACAGTTAATTAAATGCTCTTAGGTTAGAGCTATCTCTGATTTGTTCTTCATCAGAGTGACCTGCACTAATGTGATTCTTTTAAAGGACAGCCACTTAAAGGAAGGTGTCATATTGTGGGAGGGATTCTGCTCACCAGCTAAAAAGCAGCCTCTTCTGCTCCATATACTGTTGAATGGTGATTTTTCAGAGTATAAATTGTGGCCGTGGTTTCATTTTGTGCCTATGTTTCCTGTATCCTTTATTGGAAGGTTTGACTGGTAGATACTAAAATGCTTTCCCCTCCATTTAGTTTATACCTATGACTTGAAACTTTCTGCTCAGGTACAAATTCTTCTGCATTTAGAATACATGAACCTAGTTAATACAAAAACTCTACTGGTGCAAGCAGAGCATATTCATTCTCAAATCCAGTAATTTTATTACTTGTTAGAGAACCTTCTGAGAAATAGTTATGCGTTATCAGACTTCCAAATGCTCTGCATATAACAAATATGCAAAGCACAGCCTGCTATATGTACAGGCTTCATTTTGTGTATGGAATGATATACATTGCAGAGACAATTTAATCAAATGTATACAACAGACAGATAAAGCAATTGCATTCTTAAAAAAAAAAATCTCCCTTCAAGAGACTTTGTTAATTAGCTACTTGATCTTTTTACTTATTGGTCTTCAGGTGACTATTTAAATCTTAGAGAAATTTAAACTGAAATAATAAACTTAGTGTCTGAATAGTTACATTCTTTATAAGCTATAATCAAGCTGTCTGCTTAAAATAAATAGTTTGCATGTAGATCTGTTTAATGTTTCACTAGTACCATTTTAATGCAGACTAGCTTCTTTGCAGGGAATTCAGCCTGTCACTGGATGTTTAAATTTTCGGTGTCTGTTGTCATGGCAACGGGAATTGACTCTGGTACCCACTGTGTTCAACATAAATTAATTTAAAGTCATAGCATCTTGAAACATTTTATTCTCTTAAAAAAATCTTGCTTTTTCTTAGATTTATTGCAGTAAAAAATAGCTATACTTGAAATAGCATTAAAAATGCATTGATTCTGAGCTAGTTTTACTTGCAGAATTCAATAGATTGAACCTAATAAATACTGTATGTATGGAAAATTTTTCCTCAATTTCTAGTGGAACTATAGTTTTCAAATAATAGAACTGATACATTTTAACCATTCTTTACTTTGAATTCTTGTGCTTTCAGGTTACAGTTTCAGTGCTTTCAAATCTGCATGTTAGACTGACCAAGTGAAATGGTAGTATTCATGATTTCCTCAAATTTCCTGGTTCTTTTGCAGTTTTGTCATGCTTCTGTGAAAACTGCTAACTTATGTCTAATTTTATCCTATTAACCTTTATGAAAAAATCTGTAAAACACAGCTATGTGTATATTTAAAGGAAATGGAGCACATCATATGTGAGATCCCCTGGGATTCTCATGGTTCTAAAGAGGATTAAGAAGAGATATTAAATGCGTGTGGTAAGAGAGGGAAGATGGTTCCAGCAAGCATAACAAAATATTTTTTTCTCTTGATATTTGTAAAGTCAGTCACTCACAGCCTAATCTATCCTCTTATACATCTAACTGAAAAGAATAGCTTATGATGTACAGCATTGTGTAGGGTTTCTCAGTACAGGAGACTGTCAATGACTCTGTTTTGCATAACAGTATTGACATTTTAAAAAAATTCCATGGTTTAACCTTCTTGATATAGGTAGGTCTTGCATATTTCATTCCCTGTGCTTTCTACAGTACAGCACACTTCTCACAGGACTAATACTGAAACAGTTATTTGAAAGAGCTACATTTCAGTTTTATTTTATGTTGAAAAGATTATTTAATGATTTTGTAATGCATGTGAACAAAATGTGATCCTTTCTGAAAATGCAGGCATCTTAAAAAAAACCATTTTGAAATTAGTAAATTGAATGTTTTTCTAGGCAATCAAAGCCTTATTTTTTATTAATTATTCTAGAAACCTTAAAAAAAGTCCCGGTTCAATTTGAACGATCATCTTCTAGATATTGAGTCTTATATAATGAAACACTTTACACTGCAATAAACCATGCTGTTCAGATTCTATTTCATTTCTGTGTGTAAAACACTAATTAATATTTAAGGCTTTAAAAATTACTGCTGAAATTCAGATGTTAATGGCTGTTGGTGCCTGTATGTGCCTAGCAGTTGTAACCTTGCCATATTGACACGTGCTGTAATGAGACATTTAAGAAAACAGAAATCTGCTGCAGCTCTGCATGACTCATTTGCACCAGCCGCACACATTCATTAATAACCCAGCAGAGACAACAAATCTGAATCTAAGGTTCCTGTGGGGATTTGCATTGCAACATTTTCTACAAAAATGTTAATGGCTGCAAACTTTCCTCATTTGGATTAAATCTTTCAAACACCTCTATTTCTTAATGAGTATGCTGTCACTCGTTATGTTAAATCTTCTGTAATGAGCTTCAAAGGAGAAAGGCTCAGATAGCTATTCTCATCTGTCACTGATGAAACAATTACAGTCTTGTAAATGACTTCATTTTGTGGACTGCTTGATTTAAACTAGAAGTGAAATAGAATCTTCTCACTCCTGAATTTCTGAGAGGGTTTTTCTTTTCAGTTCAGTAAGCAGTAAGTATCATAGAGTTCACAGCAAAGTTGTAGAGTCATAAGGGCGTGTTCTTACACAATGTGGATTTAAGTATCACATCAATAAACGTCTTCCATAACACAGAACTTTATTTTCAAGTTCCCTGTGGGCAGCTGATTGCTCAGTTGATGAACTCAGTTTGTTGGGTCCCTCCTTTCCTTGATGAGAGAACCAGTTCCTTAATATTAGCCAGGTCTTGCAGTAGGCATTGTCAGGGTCCCTCAAAATGCCATATAATCTGGTATCTTTTACTTGTACTGTGTTACTTTTTAAAACATCTGTCTGATGAGGGATCCTTCAGCTGATTATTCTGAGATTTTTCTTTAAACTGTTTACTAATTTTAAATTCTCTTCCCCTGTTACAAGTAGATATACAGGTGGTGCCTCTTTAAGATAGGCACATTGTAATACTGAAACATGCCTTTCATTTCAGCTCTGATTTTACTAAATTACTATTTTCATACCACCAAGGTTCATTTTTGAGAGCATGAATGATTTGTCTAACTCTGGCAAATAGTGAGTAGCTTATTACATAGCTTAGCTTTACCAAGGAGATGGTGAAAACAAATTAGTAATAAAATCTGTTGCCTATTTGAGAATGCATACCATATGCCTCCATGATTTGCTATGATTTCTTTTCATAATTGGGGAGCAGAGTCCAAGAAATACAGAATGCTATTGCTAGGAATATGTAGGAGGTTTACTTTTTGAAATGGTTGGCAAAATTTCCTTAAATAAACCATTCTGAATGTCTTTGGTATTGTTCTAGGTAAACCTTTCCCCAACCACACATATATATGAATGTAAGCAGCTAAATCACATAGCAGAAATCGAAGTTCCAATGATAATGCTCTAATTTTCACTTATTTGGAAAGCTAAGATTTGCCAAACTGTAGTTCAGTGAGGAGGGGTTTTTTTGTCTGTTTCTACGGGCTTTATAGAGGTTTATGTTATATTTTTATGCTCTTATGAAGGAAAAAAAAGAAGGATGTTAATAAATCTTGATGGTTTTGCTTTAGGTCGAGATTCCTGATTTTTTTAATATTCTTAGTTTCTCCCACATTTACTGATAATGTTCTAGTTTTAATTACTACCTAATATTGCTTCCTTCTGATATTTGATCGATCTGATATTGGCTTAAGTGAACAGGGCAGTCCAAATTCAGAAGTAAGACAGCCAATTTATTTGCCCAAATGAAGTAGTTTGACTGCCAGCCTCTGTAACATTTCCTTAAGAAATTATTGAAAATTGTGTCCATTTTTACTCTGATCTTTCTTGGACACTTGCTGATCATTATTTGGTCTGGTGGCAAAGTTCATAATAAATTCTCCTTAATCCTGAGGTGTATTTTTTTCCCAAGAATCGATGAACACTCAGAGAACTAATAACACTTGCCACTTGCTCTGTGTTCTGACTTTTCATGGAAAGCAAAAAGAAGCATCATCTTGAATTTAGTATGTGTTCCTCCTGTTAGATTTTCTGGTATGGTTACAATTTTGTGAACAGTGCAGTCAGGAATGCATTTAATGCCTCAGTGAGTTGAATACTCTTAGGATAGTAGCCCAAGTTCTTTCAGATGTGATTCAAAACAAGATTTTGATAATTTTTGTGAAATGAAAAAAGCACCATATAAAATATGGAACAAAAAAATAATCTGTAGAAGTAAAATCAATAGATGTAAATCTATAGATGTAGGTAGGGGACTGGGGACTGCTTGTCTGTTTTAGAGTAACCAGTGTGTTGCAGTGATACCTGCCCGTGCTCATGTTTGGCTTCCTGTGCATTGAGATTCAGGGTCTCATTTGAACTTTCTCTCCCCTGTGTAATTAGCATTTATTTCAGGAGTATGCATTTAACTTTTTTCATTCCAGGGTTAATTTTCCTCAGCTTTCTTTGAACTCAGTAAACCTGATTTTCTTTCACGTCAAGAACCTTTTGAGCCACTCTGTTAACTTATTTCCATTTTAAAGGGCTTGTGTGGTATGTATGATGGAAAAGGTCATAGTGCAAGTGAAAAATCAATGCCAGTGGAGCTTCTAGACATCTTGTTTGTATCTTTCAAAGCAATCATAAATAAGAAGGGAAAAATGTTCTCACCAGTTATTTGTTTTTTCTTTCCAAATATTGAATCTTTCTTCTTTTATAAGACTTCTAGACGAAGGCTATAAAAATGGGTTTTGAAAGCTATGAAAAACACTTTCAGCATTTTCAAAATTAGTGATGTCCTTTAAAAAGCATCCGAGTTTATTTGAAATAAAAATTTCAAAATGCAGCTTTCCATTTTACTCAGGTTACACATTAATTTCTAGCACTAGGAACAGTTTATGCAGTGAAAATGGGTACAAAAAGGAAAGCCATGTTTTTAGTTTATAATAATAACCTGTTACCCTTACAATTGTGATTGGTAAGTCTACTATGTTAAAGGTGTGAACCTGGGCCCACTGAAGGGGGCTCAAAACTCCCATCGAATTTGTAACCAGATTACAAGCACTTCTTCCAAACAGAGCTTGTTTCACATAGTTATATTTATCTGTTCAGTTTAACTGGAAGCATCTAAGGTAGAATGATGCTACATCACTTTCATATGGAGATTGCTCTACAGTCTTGCAAATCTTCTGGCCAGGAAATTTTTCCTGGTGAGACAGCCTATGTTTTCGTTACAGCTACATTAAAATATTGAACTTTCAGTCCTTTTAAGGGATTATTTAATGCCAGGCTACTGTGACTGACATTTACAGAAAATATGAAGCCTCAGAGATTTTTGAAGAAAGCCTAAAAGAGCTAGATACCCACTTCTTATTCATACACTTTGAAACAAACATCTTACTGGCAGGAACTGATCAGCAGGCCAAACTACTTCAGGCTTCTTTTTTCTAGTACTCTGTGTGCCTATGAAGAGGTATTTGTCTTTGGCTTTATTATTTGCTTTCATGGCAGTTGTCAAAATTTATTATTCAAGCAAGAACATTTAGTAATATAATTCGTAACTAATGCCCAGATTCTCGAATACCAGGCTTACGTATGGATAAAATTGAGATTTTTGTTTCAGTAAAGACAAAGCAATACAAACAGCTGTAAATCATGTGGAAACATACAGACGTTTAGCAAACAGCTAAATTACATAGAGAACAAACTCTGAAAACTTAGTGGGATGTATTTGTAACACAATAAGGTCCCTGTTTGCGACAGAGCTTCTTAAGCATCAGACCTACCTAAATAATAAAGCAGACCCATGTGGTGGCATTTTAAATAGTTAAAGCAGATGGGGAGATGCTGTATACAGCTATGTTGCGAGGTTGTAGATTAGAGCTGCAAATAACCGTAGGAAAATGGCAAAAGCTTTTGTCAAAGTAAGGAAGCCTTCAGGACACCTTGAGGTCCAGGGTCAGAATCTATTACTTCTATTTGAAGAAGAAAAGCGTCTCTCTGCAACAAATAATTATGGAGGAATTTCCTTCCTGTGGGCATAGTCTGGTTAGTAGCAAACAATTGTCACTGTGATGTATCCATGTTCACTGATCTATTTCATTTTTTAACCACCTGCTCTAACAGAAACAGTTGAAATGAAATGATATCCCAAGGATAAATGTCTACTCTTTGAAAACATTTGCATCTCAGTGTTTATGTTCAGTAACTGTCTTGGTTTCTTGGCTTCCATCCAGCAACAGGAGACTGTCATCCTGGGACAGAATCGTATGCCAATTATATTATCCCTTAATTAAAATATTGCATGGACTCTATTGTTAAATGTTGTGTCTGTCCTATTTTCAAGCTGAACTGCATGAATGACCCTGTAATTCAGAGAGGCAGCCTCTGCACATCAAAACTGCTATCTGCTCCTCTCTTGACATGTTGTCATTCACTATCACAGTGGACCCAAGCCTGGTTTTACCAAAAGCAATGGAAATAATTCTACCAACTTTACAAGGAAAAGAACCAAATCCAACATACAGGAACTGAATTCTCTGTTCAAATAGTGTGTTATGTTTTGCACTTGTTTTTCATTTTTATATTGCTTTCAATAATACAGAATATTTTGCCAGAAGAATAGCAATCTATTGATCTCACTCATCTAGATAGAACAAAAGCATTGCATTCTGCCAACTATTTGATTAAAAGAATTACAATTAGCTTTTCTGTTTCTACTGGGACTTCAACTGAGAGTTATGTTCTTGTCATGTTAAACAAACCAGGTAATACAATATTTATTACAGATTCAGTGATATGGGAGATTGCATCATCTAAGTAACTGCATCATTTTCTTTGACCCACTAGTTAAAAATTGTCTTTATTTGTAATATAAATTTTCCTACTGTTTTAAATCTAATGCTAGTTATACAAGGTGTTACCATCCAAGATCAAGGGAAAATAGTTTCAAACAGAAAAAACATTTACAGAATCTTTAACACTGATTAACTTCAGAATAGACCCACAGCTGAAGAGGTGTTTTTCCATTAAAAAATTAGGTATAAATGTCAGTCATTAATTTCCCTCTCTTGTTCTGTCTCTATTTCCCACTTAGAATTCCTTGTTACGTGCTGAAAGAAATCTAAATTCCAGTGGTGAAATATAGTTATATCTCTCCAAAGATATAAGCAATTTTGAGAAATACATTTGCTTACTCATGCAGAGATACTTGTAAGTACACTAATAGTCAGCAAATAAATGTAATTCTATGTTGTCATTTAGTATATAAGGCTGTCTATAGAAGATACGTGCATTAGTTCAACTGAAAATGACACCGATATGTTAGTCACAGGCATTGGAAGCCTCCTGAATCTTCTGTCAATCTCCTGGCTTTTATTCTTTTCTTCTACTTCTCATGCTGAGCCTTTTGTTCCTCAGTAGATATCCAAAGAATCAGCCACAAATATTCTCTTTTTGCAGCGTGAGCTGTTTCATCCTCTTATCCAGATACCAATTTTGAGGGCTTCTTCTGAGATACTGTGCAGCAGATAGACCTATTATTTGAAGCCTCTCCTGTGCTTAATCTGTAATATCCATTACAAGGGGTGGTGCTGGATTTCAGAACTACAGGCTTCTCAAACTGGGGTCAGCTTGCAGCAACCAGTACTATCCAAAGGTTTAACCTGCGATTAAACAAAGCTTTCTTATTCCCAGAATAATAATAGTAATAAAAAATACTCATTAAAAAATATACCCATAAACAATGGAAGCATCTAAAAGGGGTGTGGGGCAATATGGGGCAAGAAGATGTAAGTCACTGAAGAGCTATCAGATACCGTCTGTTAACAGTCCAAGTCTCCTTTCACTTCTATATCACTACAACAATAATGACTTCAAGTGAGATGTTCTCATTTTTCATAATGCAGTTGACAGGACAAAGAGACCAGAATCACTGTCCCACACAGCTAAGGAGAAGAGAAGCAGAACACCCTGATACCGGATAATTGTAATAGCTCTAGCAGTTGTAAAGGTTATTAAAGGAGATGAGGTAACATGTTCTGAAAACAGCTAATGCAGCGTATAATGTCCAGACATCTGCTTTCAGATGCCTGATTTATTAACAACAACAACAACCCTTCCACTTCCCAAACCCCCTGTTCTTTAAAGGTTGTGAAAATATTTCTAGAGGAGTTCCATTATTATTGCCTTATATAATGGGAGTAATGATTCCACATATTACTTCTATGTTACAGATTAGTTTCTCCATCTCTGTTACATCTTTGTAGGCTGAGCTTGTCATGGATGGTCACTCCCTGCTAACATTTTGCAACAGTTTGTACAATACAATTTGAGTGTTATATGGGGACAATCCCAAGTCTTGAGGTTTGGATAAACTCTGAAATATCAATGCAGTTATTTAAACCAACTGAAATAGTTTCCGTTGCTCAGAGACTCCTTTCACTTCTCCTTTCTTTGTTGACATTTCCTTCCTTCTCCTTGACTAACAGTTTCCTTGCTACTTCTTTCTCTCACGCTTACATCAAGATTTCTGCTTTCCTAACACACCCCTCAAAGAAACGACATTTGTGACAGATGTTACTCTCAAAAACCTTCTTCTAAGTCTATTGCTCCTGGTCTGCGAGAGTTCAATAGGTTACAGGTGTGTACCTCTAGCCCAAGAAAGGCCCGTTGAAAGAAATTTAAACTTTTAAAGGAAAACTACAGTGAAGATAAGCCAGAGAAACAGGGGTTTTTTTAATATAAAATTCAGAGTCCAAGTATCTGTGCAGCTTCAGGGAATCTGGAGCTGAATTCAAACTCATTAGTTGAAGCCACTTTATGAAAATTTTGGTAAACTTGCTGTGGAGCAGGTTGATATGTTATAACAATACCTTCTGCTCCTGAGTTTCATTTGAATGTTTAGCCATATCCAGTAACATATCCCTTAGGCAGTACTGATAACTGAAGCAGCATAAACCTGGTAACTTTTAACATCAGGTTCTTGTGTTAACATTTTTAGAACCATTTTACATACAGAGCTCTCCAAGTAGTTTGTTTAATTAAAAATTTTCTTCATATTATGTTGTTAAATATACAATTTATTTTGAGAGCTTTTGCTTTTTATTAGAAAAACACACACAACTTCCCCCTTTTAATGTATTCCCCAAACCTGTGGACCACAGAATTCTTTAGTTGAGAGTCTCTAGCCAGTAAAAACTAATTGATGCCATCTTGTGGTAAGTAAAGAAAATACAAAATTCACGTTCTTTGTCACATCCTGCATAATTGTGCACCAAATATTCCCTTTTTCTTCTCTTGCCATTTCTCTACCTCTGCATGCATGCCATTTTGTTACGATTCGAACTCTACCTCAGCTCTGAAGAGATACTGGTACAGTTGAAAAACGTTACATTAAAACAATAAGCAATCTTCAGAAAAAGAACAATGTGTAATATCTAATATGATCAAATTAAAATAGGAAATATAGAGCAAACAGTTAAGTTTATGAAACTAGGTTGAGCTACAGCTTGCTTCCTTCACATGTGTAAGCTAAAAGCGAAATTATGGAAAGGTTCTGTTTGGCGTAGGCATCACTGTAACAGCACAAAACTTGGCAAAGAGACACATGCTAGATTTTTCAGTGGAAGTACTTGTCTTTGATACTAACTGAACTTCTAGTGCTCTTTGACATACTTCCAACTTTGTATCAGAATGAGGTTGAGAATTTTTTTCCTTAGAATGTTTCATGTCAGTTTGGCCATCCTAGCTATGACACGGTTTCATCACCGCAATTTGCAGTGTCCCCCAAATGCCACCATGAACTCATTAGAAACATTTCTAGAATGTAATGAAATGTAACAGGCATCCAAAAGTGGAGTTAGAGTCCCACTGTGTCATCACATTGTCAAAATTCCATCCTGATGCTTTTCATTGTCCATCATTTTAGTGATGTTCTTGTAATGAGGTAACTAGTAAAACAATAAATAGATAGTAAAAGAATGTATATTTCCTTTAAGGAGTGTTTGGGAGCTTACAAGACTCAGAAATGCCATGAAGACCCTTATCCTAGGCTAGACTATTTCTTTCCATAGTAAATCTATGGGAGAATATAATATTGAGGATTACCTATGCAATAGTTGCAAGAAAAATTCTCACACGCAAATACCCATATGGAATACAGAAAGCCTGGCCATTCTAGGGGCAAGCTTGTGACACTCTTTGGTTATGCATTTCCACCTTTTTAATCTTGTCTGTTCTCCTTTAATCCAGTTTCAGTATCAAATCATCCCCTAGCTGTTTCTAGGAACTCCCTTTAAAAATGTGCTCTGCTATTCCAAAGTAGTAGTAGAAAAGGCAAGCTCTGCATTATGCTCTTTCCTTTATAAGCTCTTGCAGGGGTGTTGTGAGATGGGGGTAATACATAATCCCCTGGGTCCCATCAACATTTTTCTAATACCAGCAGTTCCCGAAAGAAAATCAGTGGAAAAGCCTTTCTGCAGTCAAGGGTACATGGCAGGGCAAGGGTGATGACACTTTCATATTCCCTCCAGTCAGAGTCCTCCCCACTGCCAAGCTCAGCACACTCTGTGTCTCTTTCATAAGGCTCAATAAGGCATAAGACCTCTCTGTTCTGTAATTCTGTGGCCCACTCTGTCTATGTGAGAATCGCTGCTCCTCTTGGTTTACGTTCTCTGCAAAGAGTGGCACAGCGTGAATCTATGATCTGAAATTGCACACAACACACAACAGCTAATTGGAAAACTATTTCAGGCCTTTGTGTGCACTGAACTGTGTATTGTAAATGCCTCTTAAATAGCTGATTATATGCCTGAGAATGTCAATAAGCAATTTTCTAATCAAGTCCCTGCACCTGGAAACATACTGTACTATCCTATCTTTCTTTCAAGAATTTTAAAGCAGATTCTGACAGAGCCTTAGGTCGCTGAAACAGGTCTGAACCCCCAGTGTTTCTTTTGTTCCTAGCAATGAATTTCTTACTCCCAATTTACCCCTTAGTCTCAATATCTTAATTGTGCAGATGGAAACTGAGTAACAAGAACTTAATGGAGTATCTGCTTAGTGGTACTATGGTCATCATAGAGAAAGAAAGACAGAATATGTCAGCTGTTTTTTCAAACTCAAGATCAAAGATGCAGCCATACCGAATAGTTTTGCCTTCCTTTGTCTATGCTGAAAAGAAAAATTCCACATCTGAAATGGCCAACAATAATCATTAAATGAGATTCAGTGTAGCAAGTAGTTGGATGAAAAAAATACCAACCATTATGAAAATGTGAGTATTATTTTTTCTGAAAGTTTCTTGGTAAAACCTTTAAATTTTTCATTTCAAACAGCATTTTTCATTTAAACTCAATCAACATTTCACAGAACCATATAAAGCCCTGGACTCACAGTACCTTGAGATGTCACCTGATCTAACTCTGTGCCCTAAGTCATGTTAAACTATACCTTCAGCATTTCTAACTAAAGTTTGTTGAACTTGGTCCTAAGGACCTCCAGTGATGGAAACACTACAGCAACACCAGGAAATCTGTTCCAGTTCCTTACAACCCTTGTGGCTGACCCATTTATCCCACTGTTTAGCCCAGATATTCCCTGCAGCAAATGGGAAGCTTGGACATGTAGAACAGTTTTTCCCTTTCCTTTTAGCAAAAGCCTTTACAAATTTGAGGATTTATATTCCTCTTCATTTTTCTTTTCCCTGCAGCTCTTCAAGCTTCCCCTGTAGACCATGCTGTCTAGGCCTTTGAACATCTCTGTAGCTCTCATCCTTATTGATCCACATGTCCCCTGAAGCATGGTGCCAAAATGCCCTATCAATGCCCAAATACCTTACTACTGCAGTATAGAAGGAAGAGACCATTTCACATTCTCAAAGCTTCTGCTTCTTTCTGTTCAACCTGTATTCTTTCTTTTTTTCAACTATATGGCACTACTGACATGGTCAGCTTTGCAAACCACTATGAACTCACATAATATTCTAGGAAATTGTTGCCCAAGCGGTTGGCTCACATTCTGTATTTATGCAGCTGCTAATTTCAGCCTCCACACAGGCTTGTAAATTTGAAGTTACAAGGTTTGTAGCTGGCTTTGGAATTTCATCCTATTTTTTTCAAATCAGTTCTCCAATATATCAAGATTAATGTGCATTCTCACACAGTTCTCCTGTATACTAGAAGCTCTAGATTCTAGCTCTGTCACATCTAATTAGAATGATCATATTCTCTGCAAATAGAAGAGAGTATAGTGTATTTTCAGAAAGTTTATGAAACCTGAAATACTACATTTTCTTTGAAAATGACCAATTTTTCCCTAGTTTTTCAGGTGCTGAAAAAGGAACCCTCAATTTAAAGCAGTCTCCATATACAAATTTACAAAACTTCCTTCCTGACAGTTATTTCTACTCATAACCAAACCTTCTTATTAGCAAGAGCAAGCAGGGACTCTCTAAGATCTCTTTAGCTTCCCCAGATTGAGTCTTCTTTGCATTGCAAGGTTTCACTCTAATGATTCTGAGAATCTCTGAATTCGTTCCCTATGAACTGAAAATGGGATACTGTACTGTTAAAGGGTAGATTGTGCAGGAAGTTTCTGGTGTGCTACAAGTATGTTTGCAAGAGATCTGTTTCATTATTTTCTCATATTTGCTATGACAGGGTTCAGGGTTACAAAATTGAACACTCATCTCACACACCATGACTCAGTACTCCATAATCACTTTCAGCTGTATTTTGTAGGGCTGGAGTTATTTTTTAATAAAAGCATGTGACATATCGAGCCTTAGCTACAGAGACTGTTCTTGAATTTGGTTTTTCATTCAAAAACATGGACTAAGTTAAACTCTTTTGCTGTTTTTTTTTAGTAGGGTAGATTGCATTTGTGTTGTTTTGTCTTCTTTTTTTGGCTTTGTTATCTGTCCTAGTGTCATTCTTGACTATGCTACAGTCAAGAATGCTATATCATTGCGTTGCAAGTGGAAAGCAGCTAGGGTTTAGTGGTGGCAGAATATTTTTCGTGCACTGTCCTTACCCAGTTAGCCTCCTCATTCATTGTTTGTCACCATGTCACAAACTACAAAGGTTGTTTGATATGTTAAAAAATTTCTAAGGAGGAAGTAGCTTACAGCAACACATAAAGAAACAAAAAATTTATTTCATATTACACAGAACTTCCAGTCCAGTCAGCTGGAATTGGCTCAGTATCCATAAGCCTAACAAAACGTTCTTGTTTCCCAGTATGTACAGATATGTGTGAGTATAAGCATACATGTGTTCTATGCTTTTATTGTATGTATGTGCCTCAAGAATATCTATAGCATTTTGGTCTAAAACCCAATGGAAATAGAACATTATTTCTTTGATACCTGTCTTAGGAAATAATGAAAACAATATAAAAATGTATGTCTGAACTTTTCTTCATTTGTTTTTGTATTTCCAAGATGCTTCTAGAAAGAGCTGAAAGTTTATGTACTTTGTAGTTAATTTTTGTCCAGTTCTGAAATACTCAATCAGAAGCTGAATGAGTAGATTTTCATTTCTATATATAAACATTATTGCTAGTAGAGAATAGCAGATGGCCTGTGGAAACAGCTACTTATCCGTGCAGCATGAATCATCACTCCAAGGTTTTCTGCACAGTCGCCTGTGCAGTCGTAATCAGTCGTAATCAAAACAATATATGTTTGGTGATAGATCTTTCAAAGAAAGACCAGTGAAAAGCATGCCCTTGTAAAGAAGTGTTTCATGTCATACTCAACTATTGCTGAAGGATTTTCGCAATATACAGAATACAAAATGTTTCATTGTATACAGAACCAGTTAAAGCTTGAATCTCTTTTTTATCTTATACCACAGGATAAAAAGAGGGAAATCTGACAAGAAAAGTAATTGAAAATGGAATTATCTACCTGAAAGGCTGTTTTCTTTTTTGGCTCCCATTTGTATTTTTAAATTAAAAGAGATCTGTGTATTGTCTTAGGAAATACAGATGAAACAGTTCAAGAAACAACATACCTCACTGAAGTACTGCCAAAAGAGTTCATAATCCTAAAAATGATTAGTGGTTTCAGAGCTCAGTCTGTCACATAGGGATATTTTCTTCTACAATTTTTCTCTCTCGTTTTTTTTTTTTAATAATAAGACAATGATAAGAGATTCAACACCATGCTAACCAGAAATAAGTTCTTACAATATTGAAACACGATAACGTTATGGCTGACAGAATTATGTACCACATACCATTGATTTTATGGGTAGCATTCATTTATGCGCGCATATGAAAATACAATATAAACTTCTCTGCATGGTTTTTATTCATCATGTAGAAGGAATTTTCACAGAGGAGAAGCAGAAAACAACCTCTGATAAAATTCTTCTATCATATAAGTGTGGGATGCACCTTTAAATTTTACAAAAGGAAACTGATGGACAGAGCTTGTGTCAGTCTTGTTTTAGTGAAACTGATGTTTAGCGGAGGTTGTATAGATGAAGAATAAGATTTAAAATTGCATATATCCTCTATGAACAAAAACAATTTGAGGACACCCTGAGAACATCTTGAGGTTTTTAGAAAATAACTGAAATCTCCTCCTAAGTGTTGGTATACTTAAAAATTAAGCATTAAGTTACACACATCTAAAGGCATTATATTAAACAAACCCCAAACCTAAATAAAAATGCTGGAATAATGCAGTGGCTTGCTGACATAATTCAGGAAACAGTGAATTTTGGACAATGCCAAAACAATGGCATTATCTCCTGTGAGACAAAAGATATCCCTCAGCAGAAGAGAGGATCACATTTGTTCTGCTACTGCAGACAATGAGACTTTATATGGAAGAGTAAGTAAGTCACTTCATTCTCCTTGTAGTGATAATCTGTGATAGTACTTCAACAGGAAATCATCCTAGAAATTTCACAACCTTTCCTTTTTGTCATTCTAACCTTGCAAACATAGTCTATACTCAATAAACAGAGTAGGTAAAATTCATCACTGATTCCTTTTATGTCTTGGTCCACACAGTACCTTGTGTGAAAAGATCAGGCAGCTGACACAAAAGATCAGGTAGGAGGGTGGCTGACACAAACTTTCTTGCTAGTTTATGAAGAATGTGATTATTATCAAATGCTAAGATAATGTTTTTGTAAGTATTACGAACTCATATATACTGTAGTCTATAGTATAAAAGACACATGAAATTGACATGGATTATGCACTATAATTGATCATTTCAGTACAAAAAGAAACAGTTAAATTCAAAGCTTTTGCTATTTACATACCATTTTATGTCACGTTTTCATTTTTCCATTTGGAAGCATACAGACAGACGCCACATTAATAGCATCAGAAGGTAAGATAAACAATTCTGAAAAGAAACAATTTCCCATTAAAGTCAGTAGTGAATTGAGGATTACCTAAGTTTTTCTACCAAAATTCTTCTAACAGAAATATGAAGCTGTGATTAAATATTTTTTTGTTATAATAAATACTAATTTTTCCTAAGATATGTCTAAATAAATTTTGGCCTAAAAACCAAATTTCCATTAGGGATTTTTCTTTCTTCTTTAGTAAAATCTGAAAAAAAGATTTGCCTAAGTATTTTACATACATAGAATTCTGGGTTTAAAAGTTAATTTCACCCCAGCAAAAGCAAAGAGGATGGATTAACTGCTAAAATCAGTTCCAGAAATGTAATGTGACCTGTTCCTTTTAATTCACAAAAAAAAAAAAAAAAAGTTTTGAAGATATTTTGCTTCTTGACAGATTTATCTCTGTTCTTTAAACAGCATCAAGTAATTACTCCAGCTTATTGCAAATCTTTTGTCTAGGAAAAATACACAACTTCATGAATTATCTCAGATAGAAATGTACCATTTAGCCCAAAAGATTGTCTCTCTTGTTAAAAAAACAGGACTTTTTTTCTCTTCACACTTGTGGTTTTGCTACAGAGACACTGTAATCAAAATAAGTTTCATCTCTAGATAATAAGAAAGTATCTTCACAGAGATAGTTTTACAGTGGCTGTAAAAACCTCTGCAAAGATCTGATGAAACTTTTCACAAGAGATGACTAACAGCCAGTTCTCTTTCTCAATGTGCAGGCAGTTACCTTGGTCTCTTATATTAGTTATGGATTAGCAAGAACTGCGTAGTGAGCTTTCGCCTAAAGCAGTAAGATTGAAAACAACCAGGTGCTATCTGGATCAATATGCTCACTGTGAATTTCATCCAAGACCCAACTGGAGTCATGGATTCTATGGAAAATTTTATATTTTTTCTTGATGTGGTGGGTTAACCTCATCCAGAAGCCAAGCACCCACACAGCTACTCGCTCATTCCTCCTCTTGCCCAGTGGGACAGGGGAGGGAATAGGAAGAACAAAACCAAGAAAACTCATGGATCAAGATAAAGACAATTTCATAGGTGAAGGAAAGAGAAAGAAGAAAAAAAAAGTGATGGAAAGGCAATCACTCACCACCTCCCACAAGGACACCGATGCTCACCCACTCTTGGAGCAATGGACACCTTGGAAGCCAAAACCACCCCCCTCCTTCTTCTACCTCCAGCTTTCATTGCTGAACCTGACATAATAGGGTATGGAGTATCCCTTTGGCCAGCTGGCATCAGCTCTCCCAGCTGTGTCCTCTTGCCCACCCCCAGTGGGCTCACTGGCAGGGGTGGGGGTAGAATTCAGAGTCGGAAAAAGAGAAATTCTTGACACTGTGCAGGCACTGTTCAGAAACAGCCAAAACATTGGTGTGTTACCAACTCTGTTTTAACCACAGATCCAAAACACTTGATGTGAATAATCATATAATAAAAGAAGCAGCAAATTCTTCATAATAACATATTTCAAAATGTTGCATGTATCGTATGGGTCTGTAATTTATACCTCAGATGATGATGACACTGACAGCCGCAGCATCCTTTTTTTTGTTTTTTTAAGTAAAGAGAAAGGTGTCTTTTTCACCATGTATTCCTGTCTGTAGCAGCCACCTGCAAATAATTTTTATATGCGACAAGACCCATATACAAACATGAAAAACAACTTGTGGGTATTCTTTCTCAGTAAAGAGGGTGTTGTTTCTCTGATGATTCAGCTAGCTTACCACTACTTGTCTGGACTGAGTTCTCCAAGCACTAGTCTTTGCTAGACAATGCTAAGGAGAAATAGCTGATATCTAGAGATGTAGAGTTGAACAACATTATCACCCTAGAGTATCAAAATGTCTGTCCAAATGTCCTTATTAGGCAGTTAACAAATTAATGTGTGTGTTTAATAAGAATGACAAGATGGAGCCTTGTAAAATCCTGAAGGTGTAACTGCCTACTCTTTGTCGGTGTTCTCAGAAAAGGAGCATATTATCTCAGGATCAACTAAGGGACTAAAATCTCATGATCAGTACTAAATAGCCAATAGATAGATATACATGAGTGTGATATCTGACTTTAATTCCTTACACAGGTCAAGGCACCCAGTCAACTAGAGTAAACGTGAGACTAGAGATCTCTAGCCTGAGTTCATCACATTTTCCTCATATGAATGAAGTGGAAGAATTGAAGTAGATAGGCAGCTGGGAAAGGTGTCTAGAAAAAGAGGTAGTTTCTCTGCTTGTGATACCACTGCTGCTGTATACTGACCTTTACAAGGCAGAAGGTCAGTTCTCTAACTTTGCAGAAGGTCAAACTGCAACGTACAGAGACTTTGCCAATATTACAATATTTGGATTGTCTAAACACACAGCTTAGAATTTATTCTAAGCATTAATGGCCATCTCTTTATAACACAATCAAGTTCTGAAGGAATGAGTGATTCCCAGTACTCACAGTTATTAAGTTACTCTCTCTAAGAATTGATTTCCTACAACAGAGCATCCTCAGCTGCCTATTCAGTAGCATGCCCATCATTTTGTACTTGATGATTCACTGCTCTCTCTAAGTTTGAAAAATTGTTATTGAAGTGTAAAACTAAAAATGTTTATTTCTTTGTGAGTCATCAAGATTAGGTTGGCTTCCTTTACAACCACATTGCAAGGTGTATATTCTGAAATGTTCACCTTACTAGTCTTTTAAAAATGACCCTGGTTTTGGTTCAGACTGTCAGATAGCAAATGGTAAATCAGTGGTATCTGTGGGACACTCCTCTCTTTCTGATTCTATTCACAGGAGTTAATTCATATAAAAAGAAGAGCAGAATTAATCTGAATGTACATTTTTATATTGGCTCACCAATATTTAAACTATGATATTTGCTAACTTCTGAGATCCCAAATACAGAGGTATGGAACACAATTCTCTGTATCTCTTTAACCAGAGTATTCCAGCATTTTGTTTTTAGCATGTTACCAAATTCTATATACACTTAGTCATGTGAGGACTGAGAAAAATGCACAGGGATTGTCTTACAGTCTTCACATACTAATTACAAAATTTACTCATGTCCTACATTTCTTAAGTTAGAACCAATATATCCAATTTATCTACTTAAAGAATATAAATTATAAAAGAAAAAAAGAGTATGTTCTTTCCATTTTGCAGCAGCTGGATTCCCAGAGGAACAGCCAAGGCTGAGAATGTGACTTCATCATTAATGTAGTAATTTGTTCAAATCAACATGAAAAAATTTGAGGATACACTAAGCAACCCCTTTTTTGAAGAAGAATAGTGCCATATATTCTTAATTAAATTTATAGATTACTTGAAGTATAAGGATACAAAGAAGGACTGGGGTATAATACAGATCAGAACAAATAAACAAAAAAGAAAAAAAATAAAAGCAGACCTCCATTTTGGTAGGGAAGAGAAGAATAATCAAGTAGAGCTCTTCAGCTAAAGGTGACAGTATAACTGACAAGCCAGAAGAGATGTTGTCAACAACATTTCCTAAGGGGAAATGGACCCATGAACATGAGAAAGGATAGGAGATGAATCAACAACCCTTTCCTCTCAGTTTTGGATGAAACTGAGAATGACAGTGTAACTTGGAATGGGAGCAGAGAGGATTTTAGGGAAAAGATGGGGAATTTGCTTTTGTCCAATGCGGGCATACAGGAGGGGGTGTTAGAGAGACAAAATGAAGTACAGGAATATAGTTTCATAATTCCAGAGTGAAATCCTGTGTTAAGTGCAACCAATTTAGCAATACATCTTTTACAGTTTCCTTTTATCTGAAAAGTAAACTCTCCTACAGTAAATTAAATGGCTTGAGTTCAAATCCTGCTAGCAAGAAGGAGCAGTTTATGATGTCAATAAAGCTTCTGTAATGAATCATTGCTTAACAAAACATCAATATCTTATTTTGCTAAAAGATTAGTAAGAAGTAACAGCAGGGTGGAAGACTTCCGATTGTGAAATTTGGCAAACTTTTATAACATCTAGTATTTAGTTTCTCCATTTTCATCTTTTTCCTCAGTTGCTACTGAAATCACTGACGACAGAAATTCTGTTTGTGAATGGAAACTCCATTACACTCACAAAAAGTGTTTCCATCCATGCAAATGCCAACATAAAAAAGTAAGGTTTTCCTTGCTACTAGGCCATCTGAAATCAGCCGTCTGGTCTCACTTCTATTTTAACATTCTAGTTCTTGTGCAATTACTAATTCCTGAAAACAGAAAATAGAGAGGCCCACATACAAACCTGAATTTAACTCCAATTCACTTCAGTCGAGGAGCTTGTGCTTCCACAAGTCAGTAAAGATCCAACACAAGCACAACAAAGATGGAGCAGACACAGCACTTGAATTTTTCCTTTCCCATAGTGATGGTCTCCAAAAAGCCTTAAGTAATTATAAGTGACTTTTCTTGAAAAGAGCTATGTATTATTACTCTTTATACCAGCTGCAAGTGTCCTGAGGGCACTGCCAGCCCTGACTGTCCCTGCCTGGCCTCCTTGGGGCTCCCCTCACTTGCCCACGGCCCAGGACCCCATCTCAGCTCCCTGGGGCCATTAGCCCCTGCCCCAGTGATGCCACAGCAGGGACCTTCTTCAGTTCCCCCCAGCCCTGCCCTGCCCATCCATGGTTGCTGCCAAGCCAGGCCCCACTGCAGCCATCCCCATCCCCAGGGAGGTGCCTGATGCCCAGGGCTGGGGCTGCCCATGGTGCCCCCTACTCCTGACTGGGGTGGTGGGATAGGCCCTGGCTGCCAGGCCCTGCCTGGTATTGTCCTCAACTTCTGTCCCATGGGAACCACTGGCCCTCGCTGGGCCCTGGCATGGAGGAAGAATTGTAGGAGGAGGGAGGAGGAAGACGCTGCAGGTGAGCCCATATGCTGTGGACGAGTTACCCTCTGCTGCTGGCAGAGCCTTGCTAGATCTTTTCTTCCCATGGCTGTTGCATCCATCCCACGCTGCCCTGTTCTCTCCCTGGGACGGTTTCCATTGAGAAATTAATTTGAAAATCCAAGCAGCAGCAGAAAAGGAAAAAGCAGCAGAAAGCAGTAGTAGAAGAGAAAATGCTTCTGTTAAGCTGCTGTGGTTTGTTTTGATCAAAAAATTTGGGGTCATGCCCAAAGTTCTTATGCCCTTTTTTTTACTTTTAATTATGGCATTATTACATGCTGCACAGTTGTTCTTTGTGGTTTTTAAAAAACACGCTTATTAGAAACTGCCAATTAATTAATCACTTTTTGTGTACCCTGGCAAAATATACAATAGTAGCAAAGCAGCACCTGTCAATTGAAACAATGACAATAATAAATGCGAAATGTCAAATGAAACAAAATGTCAAAAGGAACAATGGTAATAATAAATGTAAAATATTTGTTACAGCTGACAGTTTATATCAAGCCACTAAACAAAACCTTCTAGAAGTTTAATTTGCATGCAGTGGCAGAAAGGCATGTATTTTAATAAATGTGTTGCCTAGGGACTGAGGAGAAAATTATTGCCGGTGTCACTATAATACTTGTCCTGGGAACTTTCAAACTGAACAGGAACCTTCCCCAAAGATGGTATTTCTGTTAGATTCTATTAAGTAAAGGTGATCCTAAAGCACACTGAGAAACCAGCACATGAGCTGTAATTGCGCTGTGCTTTAGGATCCGAGGAGAAATTATTTCAGAAACTTAGCCAAACTCAGACTTCCCCGTGTGTTTCTTTAGAACCTTATCTTTGCTAATGATGGTGAATTCTTGGTAATACAAATAAAGTCTGCCTGTGTTTTTTGAATGCAGAGTATTAGTAACTTAAACTCACTAACAAATTACTAGCATCCAGTCCAGCAACAACATTTCATTCTAAAGTAATAAATTAAATATGTAAATTATACACCTCTGTTAAGTTTCCTCTGTCTTGAATTTGAGTCAGCTTATTGTCTGTCTTGACAATGCCATCAGCCAGAGCATCAGAGGATACAAATGAAGACAGTGCCATTGAGATACTCTATTTACCCTATCTTTACTATGGTTTACTGCCTTTAAATCTTCAGGTAATTGTTTTAACTGGACACCAACATAATAACTTATTCCTAAAACAGTGTTCCAAGCAGTGGTATTGATCTTTTTGTATTATTACCTTCTCCACTTCTGTCTGCTACCCAAGTAGCTCTTGTGAAATTGCACTGGCTAAGTTGGAACAAATCTACTCAGACTTACCTCCAGTTTCAAGCTAACTGAGATTTCTGAGAACAGGCGTCAAATGTTGAAACAGGAGAAAATTACCTCCTTGTGGCTAAAAAATTTCCCTGAGCCAAGTCTGGTATAAAGGAAGAAATTAAGTTAAATGCAGCACTATTCATAATTTGGGAAATTCAAAGACACAGACATGAATAGCATGAATAGCATTTAAAGACCATTGTTGAAGATTTCATAGAATGTGTAATGACTGGTTTTTAGTATTGGTGTAAGAAAGTAATTTTTATTCAAGTATCAACAGCATGTATATTTTCTACAATGTTTTACTGATGTTATTGCTTGCACACACTTAAAAACAGAATTCAATAAAAACAATACAATCAATGTTTCTGTTAGTGTTAGCAAGCATTAACAAGATCCAGCTCAAAACTTTTCTGCAGCAAAAATCTGAAAAGTACAGAGCCAGGAAACTGGCAGAGCAGAGATGGAAAGCCTTGAAGAGTCAGGCCACTAGGAAGGTGGGGGACATGATGGCATGTCTGCTGATGATGGGAGGATTTGGTGCTCCTGCAATAGTTGCTATCCCTGACATCTCAGCTGCTCTCTTGGCAGAAAGAACTGCAGCCAGCCTGCCTTTTGAGGGCTTTGCATTGATAAAGTAGTCATGGGAAGTTTGCTCATTAACTATTCTTTTCCTTTGCCTACGATTGTATTAGTTAATGTAAAAAGCTTTGTACGTTTATTGTATTTTCAGAGATAAAGAGAAAGATTCTGCCAAACTCTGGAAGAAGAAATAGGAGGTAGGAGAGGCTGGAGAGAAATGGAAGAGGTATAAGGAATTTCCCCGACAGCCTACCTCCCCAGCTGTCCCTGGCTGATTTATCACTTGTCTAAGATTCTCCTAGAGGGGCATGCAATGACAGCTAAAGAACTGGTCTCTGCTTTTCCATACCTGCTAGCACAGACACAGCTTTTGAAATATTCATGCGGTGCTCATACAGTCAATGCAATAGATTATTTCTGGTAATGGCCCATGCCTGGGAAAACAAATGGCCTAGTTTAGTATGTATAAATGATCGTAAAATAAACTGCAGCAGGGGTGACTCAAGAGTCTCATATCTTCTCTATGTTTCCCATAGCAAATCAGGAAATGACCTTCTTCTAGTACTATCAATGGAACTAGAACGCCTCTTTTTTGTTCCAGCTTGAGTCTCTCATAGAGGCACAGTTAGCCCTAAGAATGAAATGTTGCCAGAAAAAGACAATGGTAGAAAGTCATAGTTTGAAGAAAAAATTCTTTCTTGCCAATGAATTCCTTTGTGTTTCTTGCTGGTGAGTTCCTCTGTGTTCTCCAAAATGCAGCTGAGGACTAGGTACCTGCTAGTTTCTGCTGAACAATATGAATATAGGCATTTTACAGGTATTCTGTTATGTAAGAGGTTTCGGTCACACTATTGATTTCACATTGCAACATAATTCCAGAAATAGTATCTTTAAAAGTGACATTCTCACAGTCAGTTGAAATATAACCCTCCTCCCGCCCCTAAAAAAAACCCCAACCATTAGCATTAAGGTAAGATACCATTAGGACAGCAAAATATATGACTGATTTTATTGTAGGCATCAAATGTAAAACATAGTAATAAAGGAATTACCATAATATAGACTATCATTCTGTCCAGCAGACCCTGATGTTCCAAAAAGGAGCTGCAATACTTCCTGAAACTGGAGCCATGAACATTGTTGGAATTTCTAGCCATTGTGCAGATCGCTTTAAATTTTTGGCATTTTGGCAGTTCACCCAATTCTCAACAACATTTACTTATTCTAAAAAACATAAATGTTGAAGCTGAGAAAGAATAAATTTTGTTGCTTTATGCCCAAACAAAATTCATTTGTTATGAGGATGAGAATACAATATGCAGTTCTCTCTTCACTTATATGACCACAGATACACAAATTTGCTCACATCCATTGCTTGTTACATTCCTTTTCTTTATTGAGGAATAAAGGTATGCTCGGATATCATTAACAGCAATTTTTTTGAGTTTTTTTAACCTAAGTTCCAATACCAAACTCCTGATTGACCAATAAGCAAAGAACCAAACTCTCTGTCCTCCCCCAGTGACTTGATACAGCAACATGCTCAGGCTTCTCTTTGGCCTGTGCCTTAGAACTGAACCTCCCAAACTGCTCTGTCACTGGCAGGTGCTAGACAACCTGCCATTGCTTGCTATCCTTTCTCATTGTCACAAGTTTTATGAAGTTGTGGTGAAGGTGTCTTCTCTAGAGACATGCACTGAAAAGGCCGGTTTCTCCTGTTAATCACAACACTCAGATTTCCGGAACACAGGCAAGTTTTTAATACACTGCTGCAAGTTTAACAGGGCAATTGCTTTGCAGCTGGCTAAAACACAGATACTGATCTGAGCCTTACTGACTCATAGCACAGACTACTTGTTGCCTGTGCTTTCAATGTTGAAATCATGGGGTAATGACCACTGCTATAATTGAGTGCATTATTCACCTTTAGCCATGAGGTGTTCTTAGGCCTTTAAAAGCTAGAAATTAAATTCAAATAATAGATAACTGAAAGATATTTCATGCATTGAATTCCTTTCTTGTTTTTGTAAGAACTTTTTGTAAGACAAACTTGCACTTTCAATTTTGTTATTGAAAACTGTTAAATAAACAAGGTGAGAAAAAGAGAAACATAGGTTCTAAAGTATTTGTTTTATGAAATAAGTAAACATTTTCCTAAATACATTATTAAGAAAAATTTTGTGGTCTAAATCAACTAAACTGACTAATCAAGTGCTAGCTTGCAAGCAGATGAAGACCAAAGCAGTAGCAACAAGTTAGGTATTTCCAGAGTGTACCAATGTCTGTGAATATAAAGCTAAACAAAATAGTAGCCAAATAAACCAATTATTTCAAAATCTGGATTCATCTTGTCACACAGAATGTGGAAAGGCTAATAAACCCCTGCAAAAGGTTGGTTTTTTTTTTTTTCTTCTTCTCATCTTAGCAGTCCAATTTAGAGCCCTCTCCTTGAACTTCCAAGCATCAGGAAGGACAAGTGAAATTCTAGTTAACTTTGTACACTTGAGACCTCATGCAGCCACTGTTGTCTCTCAGAATCAGAGTGTTTCTTTAGTTCTTTTACTTTATGTGAGTCACGTTTTTTATACCAGCTCTTCTATCTCAAATAGTCAAGACATACAACAGTTGTATTACTTGAAACAGGAACTTAGAAAATTCTTCAGCTATTATGTATTTTAGAAAGATAGAAAATTGGCAGCTTGAGACATGCTACTAATTTATATATCCTAAAATGTTATACTCTTAATATTAACATGAATCTAATTTTAATTTTATTTTTTGAACAAAAATGGGATTATGGAAAAACAGCAGACCACTTTCTCACACTTCCAAATGATTTTTAAATATCAGAATTGTGAAGTGATAGCCATGTATTTAATTAATTGAAGATAAAACCTTATTGCTTCAATATTTGAATTGAGTTTAATACTTAAAACATGGAGTCCAAACTTACTGTTACAGAAATTTTTGGAAAAGTTCTCATTCAGATATGTAGATTTGAAATAAAGCTGCTTTTACAATTTTTCCTTTCTCAAAGGAGAAATTAAATAAAAGTGAATTCAAGTGAGTTTGAAATATTACACAGGAAAATGTTATGTGAATTATGTCAATAATATATTTTTATAAAAAAATTAAAGTATTTAACAGGTGAAGGTGGTTGGACCTTTCTTCACAACCATCTCAACATAAAGGATGAATTGAGAAAGTTAACAGTCGTACCAGTATGGGATGGGATATGAATAATCCCTTCCTTTAAAACTGCTTTTTTTCTCTCCCCTTCTCCTTCCTCATCCTTTCCACATACACGTTCACTATTTCCAGCAGACATGTCCTACAGATTTGATTGATCAGTTTATTTCTGAAGGTCAAAACCAGAATTTTTGAATGCTTAATCTGGTTCTGAAAGAGAGACTGAGTCTCTGTGGAATAACATTAGCATGCAGGGTGATGCATGGGTGAACACTGCCTTCAAATTTTATTCAGACTAAATGTTAGTAGTAAACCCATGGGGTGACTGCTTGGGTAGAAGTTTATTTTTCATAACTACTATTGTATTTAGTTCTTACTTTCTCATGAACATTTCAAACATTCTTTGCATTGTTTGGTTTAGTGCTGTGGATTTAGCTTAATGTTTATGGCTAAATCAATTAAATGTGATGTAACATTACAATTTACATATTGCCACATAACTTAGAAACTGAGCAGACTGTATTTATGAACTGAATTTTAAAAGTTTCACATGTAACACAGCTTACAGTAATGCTGCCCCTGAAAAATAAATGGCATAAAGAGTTTCTTAAAAATATCCAGCACCTTTTTTTGTTTCATCCCATAAAAGCATTTAGATAATGAAACTGTTTTAAGATAATAATTTTTATATTAATTTGTAATATTTGTATATTATTTTATATTTTGTAATATTTTATACTTGCATTTTATTTTTTCTATCAAAATTTTATGTATTTTACCTAGCTTAAACTAACAAATCCTGAAAATTACCAAATTTTTAGCAGTATCTTACTTTCCTGTTTCCACATAATGAATTTATTCCTCACTCACATCATCTGCTACTAGAGACACACAGGTAATTTATTAATATCAGTGGATATTGTCCCTTTACATCCTCTGAAAAGTATTTCCTCTGAAAAGTATTTCCTAAGGAGTTTCACCTACATTTATGGAAGAATATTGCAGTCATTGAGAGTTCATACATTCTTGATGAATACACAGTGTAGTGTTCCTACTCACACAGGTGTCCCATTGATGTCAAGGTGATTATTAGAGTGGATAAAGTGTATGAAATGGGTATAGTCAAAGGAAAAAAATCCTTGCTCAATGATGTAAATGTCAGGATAACCTTCAGCTTCAATAGTGTCAGATATTCAGAGTATATTCTTAAGTCAGGCTTTTAAAATAACTCCAGTCAGTGGGATACCTACTTCTGGCATACTTGAATTGAGCATCAACATTTGTAATTCTACCTAAAAACCATCTTGAAAACTTCCTTTTCCCTTCTTCTAGACAATTTAAACTTCTCTTTTGGGATTTACACATTTAAACACATATTTCAAATGCACAGTTACATCATAGTTATATTCTGGTTTTCATATGCTTTTAAATGCTCTTCCCAGAAACTGGTGCATTAAGCTATATGCATAGTTCCCTAAGGGAACACATCTCTCAGCAGGATTTGATTTAAAATTATTTGCTTGTGAAGAGTTAGGTAATTGTTTAGTGAAAAATGTTTCATGTGACACCAGTTCCAAATGTCAGCTGGGGCATGTGTCATCATAACTTGTTGTAATTGTGACAGCTAACATCAGTAGCAAAAATAATGGAATCATAGCAAGGACAAGTTATGATGACACCAGATTTGCCAGAAAATTCCTGATGTGTTGTCTCTATAAAGTAGTTTGAGCTGTCCAAGAATCATTCACAGAAACATTATTTTTGGCCAGGAGGATAATAGTTAGTGAATGAAATCAGACTTAAGTCTCCTAAACAAACAGAAGTTTTATATCTTTAGAAAGAGGGAAAATCCTTCAAAAACCCTGGGCAAGTTTATGCTGCACCAATAAAAACATGGAGCAGAATTGTGTAATTTCAGTTTTATTACACTTAGTGGTAAAAATTTCCTGTAAAAGGCTAGAACAGCTTGAAATTTTTGACATTAAGACACTTCTGAAAATCAAAGCAACAAATTCAGGATTTACATATTTATCTGACTATATACCTGATAGATATACCTGGCAGAATTATCTAGCTGATAAGGAGCCTTGTTCATGCACTGTGTGGCTATAATTTGCAAAAGTGCTACAAGACCCATATAATCTTGATCACTTGAATTGCAAAGAATGTTGTATCAATTGATCCATCCCTTAAAACACAATGGATTTTCTAAAACTGAAAACATCCTTTTCTCAGAAAAATCTGAGATTCCTGAGAAAATTCAGGTATCTATTCTGTCAGTTTTTAAGACAGGAGACATCAAGTATTGCAATAAAACTGCCCAAATCTAAAAATCATATTATTTTGTCACATATTTTTTAAACTTTAACTATACAGACTGTACAGCTTTAATATTGATTGGACTTCTTTTGCAGTGGCATCTCTAACATACTAGCAAGTTTCTTTCTGTACAGATTTCTTTCAGGGATTTTTTTTAAATCCCAAATGGAGAGAATTGATATAATCTCTTTCTAGATGCACATTCATAGCAGTGTTCTCTGTTAGTAAAGAGGTGAAATCAAGAGTAACTAAAACTGTGACAGGAGAGAATTATACCATCCCACCACAAAAAGGCACTTTTTTTCTGCTACTGAAATCTTTTTTGTGACAGATCACAGAATCACAGAGTGGTTGAGGTTGGCAAGGACCTCTGGAAGTCATCTTGTCTAACCGCCTGCTTAAGCAGCACCTACAGCCAGGTGCCCAAGACCATATCCAGGTGGTTTTAGAATATGTCCAAGGATGGAGGCTCCACAACCTCTCTGGGCAACCTGCCCCAGTGCTCGGTCACCCTCACAGTGAAAAAATGTTTCCTGATGTTCTGATGGCACCTCCTGTGCTTCAGTTTGTGCCCACTGCCTCTGGCCCTGTCAGTGGGCACCACTGAAAAGAGCCTGGCTCCGTCTTCTTTGTACCCACCCTTCAGGTATTTATAGACATTGATGAGATTCTCCCCCTGCCCCTGATCCTTCTCTCCTCCAGGCTGAACAGTCCCAGCTCTCTCAGCCTTTCCTCATAGGAGAGATGCTCCAGTCCCTTCACCATTGTACCAGCCCTTCGCTGGACTCTCCATTAGCTCAATTTCTCTCTTGTTCTGGGGAGAACTGGACACACTACTCCAGGTGTGGCCTCACCAGTGCTGAGTAGAAGGGATCTGAGGATGGAGCCAGTGAAGCAGAATGAACATAGAGGGGGTGTGCATTTTCACCTGCCATATGAATATTAGAAATAGATTAAATTCACTGCTAAAAAAAAAGGAGTTGCCATCATGCTAAGCATAGCATTTAAGAGAGAAATTTTGCAGATTCACCTGTTCCTACTCTCTATATGCAGAACTTACTTTACATCATAAATCATTATTAACTGCCTACCACTAGAGGTCATGTATTTGCTATTGAGCAAACTATGAGCCAGATCAAATTTTGCTTGTTTTTGTTCAAACCAGGAACCAAGCAGAAAGAAAACAGAAGAGACTGCCCAGTTCTAGAAAACACTGAAACTAGTGTTTCTGAAAAGAAATGGAATAATTAGTTCTTCTCTATTCATCTACACATTAGATTAGAAGGGTAGAGTAGAAAACAATCCATGGAAAATCTATGTGAAAAATCAATGACTGTGGTAAGGGATTTGTCACAATAGCTCTGTATAAGTTTACAGCTCAAAGAACATAAAGTTTACAGAAAACAGGCAAGGTTTGGTTAGAAGTAAAAGATTACAGCATTGAGATAAAAATAGCAGATGCCTTGAGTTTTCACATTGAGGCATATTCATTAGACAGTTTAACAAATGATGGGAATAACTATAGGAATTAATTGTAGGATATTAGTTTAACCCCTTTACTATCACTAACCAAGTAAACAAACCTGCATACACTTAAATATATTTCACTGCAGGATAAATTGGTTGGACTTCTACAGATGAAAATGACACAAAAGTAAGAACAGAAGATCCATTACTAATGTCTAAATATAATCATTCAAGAAAATGTCTCCTTTGCCATATATTCAAAACAGGGAAAAAGTTGATGTTGCTTCCTTGGGCCTATACTGGTGGCAGAATTGGACACAGGGCAGATTAAGAGCTACATTACTTTAACTAATATAGATAAAGACCCTAAACAAGCAGAGAGGTTAATGCTGTGTTGGCAGAAGCACATGGCTGCCCTGAGGCACAATGTAATTTAGAGATACCTTGAGCTAGTTCAGATCCTACAGCAGAAGAGTACACAGCTGTAGCTTTGGTTTGTTCACTTTAAAAAGAATAAATGTGTTTAAAAAGAAACAAAACCAAATCATTTTTGCATAACTAGAAAAATACACAGAGACAATAAAAATGCTGATTTTACATTGTTTCCAAAACAAACACATCATCTGGACTTAAACAGAATTAAGTTTTTACTAGAAATATGAAACAATGAAGACAGTCAAGAGAAAAGATAACTAATGTATTAAATTCCTGGTTCTGCAAGCCAAGCAAGCAGGCTAATTTCTACCCTATTATGACTCTCTCTGGGTGCTAACATATCCCAATCCACATGCCTCTTCAAAACAGAGAAATATACCTGGTAGAGGTGTGAACTGCATCTTTAAATACCATAAAGTAGATACAAATTCAAGACCCAAGGCTTTTCTTCACTGGAAAAAAAGCAGACACAAAGGAAGATTCTTCATTTAAAAAGTTAGCACTGTTTTTTCACAACTTCCTTTGAGTGAATTCTGACCTAGGCCAAATAACAGAAAATTATGTGGAGAGAGCTACCACAGTAGAGAGAAAATAATCCACAGAGGAGAAGGATTTTATTCAGAGTGCCAAAGTATCAGAAATAAAATTGTGGAGGAATCTGACATCTGAAACATTCAGCAAACACTGAAAAACTGCCTGGAAAATGTGTTGTAAGGATCACAGGTAATCTACTTTGCATCTTATTTTATAGCTGGTAGAGTCAAAGGGAGTATTGTACCGACAAAATGTTGTGCCATATTTCTGGGAGATAATCTTTTTACAAGGTGAGAGTGGGTCTGTGCACCACTTGGCCTTTAAATGAAAGGGGATGGCTTTGAGATGCTTGGAAAAAAATGTTTTAAATATGCATTTTTTTTGCCTTATCTGATGGCAAAAACTCAATCACTTTCTCAATTCAGAGAATGGCAGTTCTCAGACATTTTAAAATGCAACTCTATTTCTTAAACAAATCCACAGGTCTTATCTAGCATTCCTGTGGTGGGTTTATGTCTGATCAAAAATGTGTCACACCATGATACCACACAACAGGAGAACTCCTACAACTTACGAACCTGCAGAAGCTGTAGCTGATCAAATATAGTACTGTGAAGTTAGAAGGTGGCTACATTTTATAATCCTTCCACAAAATTATCATTTTTTTCTTTAAAATAATTGTTTGTCTCTCTGCAAGGTATTCCAGTATGAATTTGATTATATTCTTCTGAGTTAACCATCAGTTTTTTCCTAGAATATAGCTTCCCATTCCCACTTCACAGGAACTGTGGATCAGAAAAAGACCTCCTAGTTAATCAGTTCTCATGTCCTTATCCTAGTCATAATTTGAAGATCCATCTAAAGCTTTAGAATTCACTAAATCCATGAGAAGTTTGTTCCAAAACTCTCTTCTACTGAAGATTAAAAGCCTTATAACTTCTAAGAGAAAATTAATTATGGTCAGTTTGCTCATTTTGCTCTAAAATTTTCTAAATTTTAAAATTTTCTGTTGCTTTTTGTCCTTCTTATGGTTGCTTATCATTTCATGGAGCACTTCACTTTGCCAGATTGAACAAGCCTGTTTCTTTCAATTCTCTGTTGGAAAATAAACTTCTCTAGTAATCTTTCTGCACATTTTCTCCTTTAAAAGTGATTTCTGGGAAGTTGAGGATCCAAGGAGGATATACAGTATGGGGATAGCAGCTTGTAGAACAACTTTAGCAGATCTCCATTAGCTCTAATAGTAATACACACGTAAATTATAGGTCATGTTTGCCTTCTCCACGAGCAACCTCCATCTAGTCCAACAGATTATTCACCTCACAGTCTATTACCATTTTTATCTGAGCCCTCTAGATACCTTCCTAGAAACCAGTTGTATTTTGCCATTTTCAGGTAGGTTGTGTATCCCAGTCTTGAATGTCAGGAATTTAAACTTCTTTAATAGCTTTAAGTAATGTCTCATATTAAAGCAGTTTATAAAAGCTGGTTGGATCTACTGCATTTCTCTATAAATTGCCTGTTGAGGAACAACAGTATCACTCAGGCAACATAACATAGAATCATATTTTATTCCCTCTCTCTCTCCCTATCCCTGTGGCTTTCTCCTAAACTCTGTATTCTATTAGCATGGTATAAACTCTTGAGAGTTCACTCCTATTTAATTCCCTGGATTATTCAAGTCCGTATTTAATTCCCAGACTAAGCCTAGACCAGACACTACAATGCTACCTCCCCAATTTTCTTAAAAATGCTGTTGGCTTCAGCTAAACACACTATTTTTCATAGCGAGCTCCACTCACTTCTCTTTTTCCCTTCCTTTCTGTCACCTTCCTGTGATGATAAAACCAAAACCATCAGCTGGGAGGGTAACAACTAAATGAAGATAACAATAAACTTAGCTGGCCTCGTAGATCAGGGGAGGTTTTTATGTCTCATAAGCAGTATAATAATTTAGCAATTTTGTGGATTGTTCTTACTACTGTAGCATGTAGGCACTCTAACAAAGATGAGGATATTATTTCAAATTACATGTCCTATTTTATTTTAATTAGGGGGAAGAAAAAAAAATAAAATGCAAACAAATACAGGCAAAAGCAGACTTTACTAATATGGTATTCCTGAAACCGGTTACTGTGCCATTTGGTTTAGGCACATCCTTAGACCTCTCAAGAGGCTGTTAAACTGTGATATATCTTGATAACCAGTTGAGGAAAAACCATTCCAGACTATATCCTGAAATAATAGTAAGCTGATTTCTGGGTTTGGGGGCCATCAGTGACTAGCAGAGGAATGCTTCCCTGGGGAGCAGCTACCTGAGCTCCTGTGGGCTTGGGAAGGTCACTGCTGGCTGTGGGACTGGGGCAGTGCCTGTGAGGGACCCCGAGGTGGCCGAGGTGGAGGGTGCAGGAGGCCCAATTGCCAGGGAATCCCATGGCCCTCCAGCTCCAGCCACTACCCACTGCCCCTGCAAGCTGCAGCAGCAGCAGGAGCTGCTGATTTCTCATCTGCACTTTATCTATACAAATTCAGGCACATAGTCTCTTCTCTAACCTCCTGGTTTGTTTTTTTTTTCTTCAGAAGATCATCTCCAGCTCCAGTTTCTGTGCTGCTGCTGAATACTTGAAAATGTGTGCTTCTCTCTGAAAGGCTGTGACACCAGCGGAAGAGAAGATGGTTGAGAATTCAGGAGGGTGCTCTGGCTTTCACTGTGAAACCAAAGCCACTGCTGATGTCTCCAGTTTCAGTCTTATTTCTCTTGTTTCTAAAATGTTTTGGACTCTTGAAAGGGGAAGGACTCTTCAGGACAAACCTGTACTGCCCAGAGATTAACACCAGTGGTGACAGTTAATTGATCCCTGGACTCCTTCCCAGTTGTTCTTGTGCAGATGAGTAAAGTAATTCCCACTATATGCAAACAAGCTTGGTACTTCCTTGTACACTTGACAAATTCTCATGGTTGATGTCTGCAACTGAATAACTTGTTCAATGACTGGAAGGTCCTGCAGGTGGAAACTTTCTGTGGTATAGTAGGGGAATAATATTTCCAAAGGATGACATTTGCAAACGTCCAGGGTTTTTTTTGTTGGAGATGGGTTTCCACACCCAAGTGGGTCAGGTGCCAACTCACTTGCCTAACGTGGGAAAGTACCGTATCTGGAAAAACATCCCTTTCACTTTTCCCAACACTTAATAAAGAACATTTTGAATTTTTTGGTTTCTCAGAAGAAATGTTCATGAGGACTTTTTTCAGGTGCTTGATTTTTTTTTTCCCCAGAGCGAACGGTGCTAGATAAAACCGATGTGCCATTTTTGCTGCCGCTGCTGGGTATGTGCCACTCGCATTCGCTGACCACCGCGTTACGTCCCCACGCCTGCTGTATGTGGTTCTGCCTCGCGGCCGGTGGGCGCCGCGGCACGCTCCCACCAGTCGCTAACTGGAAGTTTAAAGCAGAACTTGATCTGGCCGCATTAACTTGAAACAAAACACCGGTGAATCAGCCCTCACCGCACCCCAGGCTGATCCGCCCGACGTTAATGTTAATCGCTGCTATTAACGTTACGTGGCTCCCGGTGCAGGGCATCTTCCTTCAGGGAGAGCACGGCGCCGATGTGGACTGGCCCGGCCGGCAGAAGAGACTCGGGCCACGGCCCGGCGGGGCTGCAGGCCGTTTCACCGAGCAGCCGAGGGGCAGGTGCGGGGGGCGGGCGGTGAGACAGCGGCAGCGGCCACTGCCGCCTGTTCCCCGGCGTGGGCTCAGAGGCGACACCATCGACGCAGGGGTCTCGCCGGGCGACGGGAACCGTGGAAGACGGCCCGCGGCGGGGCGGGGCCGGGCCGGGCCACCCTCCTCGGCAGGAGGGGGAAAGCGCCACCACCTGCCCCCGTCGGGGCGGGCCCGCCCTCGCGGTATTTAGCGCAGCGTTGCGCCAGTTGTTGCTCGTAGCCGGGGCCGGGAAGCAGCTTCTTAGCGCCATGAGGGTTGGCGGTATCGCGAACCCGGTGTTTGAGCCACCTAGCCCCGACCTCGGCCGCCAGCGCCAGCAGAGCCCCGACGGGGCAGGTGCCGGCGTCCCGGCAGCTGAGGCTGAGGAGGGGCCCTGCGGGTGGGGCCGCTGCGCCCCTGCGGCACTGCAGCTCTGCAACAACCCTGAGGGCTACCTGGCTGCCTACAGCCTCCTGGCTATCTTCCAAGGTAACCCACCCCTGCCACCTTTCCCTGAGCCGCAGGCCTGCAGCTCTCCTTTTCATCTTCCCCGTGGGACCTGGCCTCTGCAGGCCTTCTGCTGCTCTGGGCACATCTCGCTCTCCATCCTGGAGCTGTGGGGGAAGCGAGGTGGGAGCCTGGGCTGGGGAAGGCAGGGGAAGAGTGATGGTGATTTGGGCAGAAGGTGAGGGGAGGCAGGGTTCCTCCAGCTGCCTGAGTCTGGGGCTGTTGCTGGAAAGTCACAGTAGTGGCTTCACTAGGGGAAGAAAGTACCCTAGTGCCTTGGATAGGGAAGTTGCTCATACAGTATTACTCTCTGTACTTCACTCTGTTCCTCCTTTTCTTCTTTTCCCACCTACCTTTTTTGACCACTGCTGAGTCCATGGTCCTATCAGCTCTGTGCTTCATGTTCTTGTCTGTATATCTTGTCTTCATCCCCATTGCTCACAGGGAAGTAGTGCTCCATATGTGCCTCACAGGTTGAGACATATGAGCCAGGGAATAAAACACACCATATAAACCAATAGACAAAACTGTAGTGCCCTAGCATGTACTTTGTTACCTGTCTACCAATTAAAAAAGTACCTTGGCATGGTTGGGTGGGACTTTGAATAATTAAGATGGCTTTAAAAACATCTGGTTTTGTTGTGTGGATCCTAGTGCAGCCATCTTTTGAACTCTTAACTAATGGCTTAACTTAATCTTGGGGGGAACCTGAAGTTTAGCTTGCTTTTAATTTCTGTTGTTCAGCTTCACATGTTCTTGTCCATATTTTTGGTTTTTTTTCTGTAACAATATTTGTTAGGGCCTTGGCAAGCTTTAGGCTTAGAAAGTAGTAATAATGGCTCAGGGGGAGGGGAAGCATTAGTGTACCAAATGTACAAACTTGAAGTTTATAAAGCTTAGGTATTTGTCCATCAAATGGAGCTACTTGGATTAATGGAGCTAAATGGATTAATGTTCAGAACCCTTCAACTTTATTGGACTAGCTAGAAAAGAAAATTGTGTTTCCTGAAGAATTATGATGCTTTAAAGCTCATCCTTCTTCCTTATAAAGAATGAGACTGCTGTAGAGGGGTGGGAGGAGATGTAGAAGAGATTCAGTGCTAAAAGAGCAGGCAGCCTATGCTGAAGACATGTGGGATATGGATGGCTGTGTTCCTGCCTGGAACCACACTGAGGTAACTGGGATGGTCTGAGGAGAACTGAGCAGGAGGTTCTGCTTAAAAGCTAGAAGAATCTGACTGCTATTTGTGTTGCTTGGAAATCCTTAGAAGATATGCTTAGAAGAACTAGTGTCTCTCGGTACGTGTTTCCATGAACTCTTTCTGATTTCAACCTGTTTAGAATCTGATCTTTTCTTAGCATATGCATGCTGTGTTAGAAAAGAAGTATCTAGAGTGTTTTGGGCAGAGCCTGTTGTTCCTTGCTTGTATTTGAAAGGTCATGCTACAGCTGGTAGGACCAGGAGGTGATTACTGTTGCAGTTGTCCTGCTGTTAGCTCAAATTTATTTTCTCTAACATAGTAAAAAGAAAGGGAGCAGTGGAAGAACTTCTTACATAGCAGATTTCAATGGCAGCTGAGTAGTAGAAGACTTTTAGATCATGCATGTATATTTTTGTAGCTTAGGAATATGGATAGGCAATGAAAAATGTCCTGAATGTGACACTGAAAAGTTTCATATTATATTACACTAGACAAAGCATCTTGGATATTTCCAGCACTTCTAAATTTGCTATAGCAATATTTCTTAAAATCCAGTTTGCTGTGCTGATTTGATCATCTGCTCAGCTGAATAATGAATTCAGTATCATTTAAATTTTATCTCTTATTAGTAGTGTGGGTAGGTTCCTAATCATAAAACAGTGTTGTATTATAAGAATCTCTGTCCCCTTAGGATGCTATGGGTATTGGTTGTGCCACTTAACCAGGTCTTGGTCCTGTTATCTAACTGTAGAGGTATGCCGGACCTCAGAGAGGGCCCTATCTAATCTAGTTCAGATTTAGGGCCTTAATGTAAGGAAACTTCTGATGCTTGTTTTGAAAGCTGTGGTAGGCATGTCTATTACAGACCTTGTGGCATTCTTCACCATGTGTTATCTGGATTTTCTGAACAAGTACCTTTCCTTTGGCTACATTGTAGAAAGGAAATCGGGCACTGAATTCTCAAGTTGCAACTCTTTTTGACATGCAGAAAAAACAAGAATCACTTTCAGACAAGAAATTCAGTGCTGCATGTGAAACTTTTTGCAAAAATATTCACATCTTGCAGCTTCAGAGTTTAGATAAAAGCACACAAAACACAACTGGGATTTTGAAATTATGCGAGCTACTACTATACTCTAGCTTTGGGTCTAATTATTAATTTACGCTCCAAATTACAGAAACCATCACCGAGGAAGACAAAATATCTCTCTAAAACTTGCTAATGCTAATGTACTTCTAGGAAAGTTTATTTTCTAATGCGCTGAAGAATAATGAATGTATGTTAAGTTGTTACACTAGACTTTTTACACAATGAGTGAACATAGTAGGTAGTTATCTGCAGTGACCTGGTACATGTATGTAGATTTTTGTGTGTGTGTGTTTAACTGAAGGCATGTATTTATTAGGTTATTTTCTGGCTGCCCTAGAAAAGAGGTTATTGTTAACATTAGCACCTGATTTGTTGTATTTCAGCTTCTCAGAAGATTCCAGGTGAAACTTAACTCTTCATTTCTGGCTGTTTCTGTTTCAAGTACATGTGAAACCTGTATTTCCAGAATAGAAAATACTTCTTTGTGTAGAATGCGAGTGCATGACTAATACCTGCTTTCTGTATGGCACTGAGAGTTGCATAAATGTATGACTGCATCTTGTAATACAATAACTGGATATGCTGCAGTAGCAAACAAGGTAGAAGTTACCTCACTATTTTGAGTACAAGAAGGACTGTTTATTCCTCATGTCAGTAAAAAATTTTATTAAACAAAACAGAACCACTGTTTGAGACTGGTCCAGTCTAATCTGTCTGAAAACTTTGGATAGCACTACTGTTTTATACCCCGATTAGAGTTGTTACTGGAAGGACGTTTTCAGTATTTTTGTTTTTTTTTCTTTTTTAATTGGGTGTCTGCAAACCACTGTTATAAAGCCACCATACTTAGAACAACTGTAAAGCATGTTTTTTTTAAATGGATGAAGAAAAAATACACTTGTTTTTCATTAGAGCAAATTAAACTGGTTTATGATTAATTTTGTGAGTCAGTACACACTGTACCTCAACTTCTAACAAATGTGGCAGGACAATAAGTTTTTTGCATGAGAATAGTTAAAAAATAATTTCTGTACTAGTATTTAAGTGTTGAGATGTCCTTGTGGGATTTGTTTTTCAGATCAAGTTAGTATCAGCCAGGTTCTATCTTTCCTGAAGAAACTTCAGTGAGACTTAATCCTAGGTGATGGCATTGCAGAAGTTATGCTGCCAGTGATCACATGTACATTTTTACAGATGAAATCTAATTATCCAGTAAAATTAACTGCAATGTGTTATGTCCTTTAGGATGTAAATTAAAGGTGGCAACTTAAACTACAGGTAAAATATAATGTCTTCTAGTTCTGTAGTCAAGTTGCCACATAGCACACCTACTTCATGTGAATGTTTTAAGGCCTTAGTAAATGTTTGAAGTGTTGGCAAATGGGAAAAACTTGTTTGTTCATTCCTTCATGCTAGTATTGTTCTTTGGTCAATGCTCCTTAAGAAGAAAGCTGCCAAATGTATAAATAATGGTGGTGGAGTAACACCTGAATACTTCTGTTAATCCCATATGATTTTAAGTGTGGTGGTCAGACTGACAGGTGAAATAGTCATCCTTAAAGAGGCTGTAGTAGGGTATTAGAAAATCAAAACTGTGCCAAGAGCTGCCTCCTTATAGAAAGCTGAAGTGTTTAGTTATGGTGGGGATTGCACTGATAAGAAAACAGCTGGTTGATCACAGATTTGGAGTAGTTTTTTTAATATGTAGAGCACTCCAGGCAGATCTGTTGAAGTTCAGCCTGTGTAGTTGCACTTCTGGATGGCAGCTTACTTCTACTTCTGGATCAGTTTTTTGGAGTTCACCTGTGCCTAAGTATGGCAGCTCATGCAAGGCCTTTTCTCCAGGTTGTCTGATACTTCTGCTTCAGGGAACTTCAGGATTCAGAGGGAAAACTTTTTTCTCAGTTGCTCTGAAACAGTTGCAAAATATTTTTAAATAGCTTTACACTTTTTTGTATTATAGGGAAGGATGTCTGTTCAAAAGCCTTCTTGTATCTTCCCTTTGTGATGGCAGGGAGGAAATGATGTTTGTTTGACAATCATGATTTGAAAGCTATGTCCTGAACTTGCTTCAGTTGTAGCTTGTATTCTAATCCAAGTCATAACCTTGACTAATTTTCTTTTAATTTGTACATTTTTAAAATTAAAATGTAATTTTAATTTGTACTAATTTCTTTTAATTTTATGACACTGTAATGCATTCTGTTGAAATCTCTCTGTGCTTCAAATTGAATCTGAAACCTTAATACATGAAAAGAGTTTGAGGCATGGTATTTCACTGGCTTAATACTTGAGTTTTGAATCTTCAAACGCCCACAGGAGAGAACAAAATTGAATAGGTCCTGTGCAGTTTGGCTGGCTTAAGTTGGCACTGTATCAATCCACTATATACCTGGATTTTAAAGCTAATAAATACCTTAAAATATAGCTTTATAAATATATTCATTTTAACCCTTCCATCACACAATGGTAAGTTTATCCTTGCAACTCTATCAAATTAAAGTACCTTTGACTAATTATCTCCTTTTTTTTTTTGCAGGTATTGTGGTAAATGGCCTGATTAACATTAGTATTTCAACAATTGAGAAGCGTTATGAGTTGAACAGTTCCCTCACTGGCTTAATCTCTGCAAGCTATGACATTGCTTTTTGTATATTGTCACTGTTTGTATCGTTCTTTGGAGAAAGAGGGCACAAACCACGATGGCTTGCTTTCTCAGCATTTATGCTAGGATTGGGCTCACTTATGTTTTCCTTACCACACTTCAGTAGTGGAAAATACCACTATGGAGCTAAACTTGAAGGTAAGCTTATCCTTATGTCTTGAAAATTATTAAAAAAAAAAAAATCTCTGTAGTGACTTGGTGCAACTCTTAATTTGGCACAAGATAGTCAATATGTCAATCCTAAAGAATAGAGTATTATCTCTAACACTGAAAAAAAAATGATTCTGTGAAATCCATAGGCTAAAGAGTTGTCTCTGCACAGTGAACTTTCTTTTTCAGAAGAGATCTCAGTGTCAATATCAGTTCTTGCTCATAAGCAACATTTGAATAAAATGCTTTTTGACTTGCATTGATGAATGCAATTAAAATTCACTTTGAGTAAAAAATGATCTGGCATTTCTTTGTGAATAGAAATGCAAGGTAGGTCAGTGGTGTAGAATAAATGTTAAAAGCAAGCTGTTAGACTTACTGTCTTGTTGAAAGGTGACTACATGTTGCAGTTCTCTTGGGTTTTGAACTATTAAAGGCATCTTGAGTAATTCATTAACAGGTTTCACTAAGTTCTTCTAAAATGTTGATTAAAACTTGTGGGTTGCTTTGAAATAAAGAGGGAGCAAGCAGTACTGAACTATACTGAACAAAGCAGTGCTGAAATTGTGGGAGCAGCCAGCTATCAGATCTTGTATATCTTTTCTCATAAAAAAAGACTTTAAGTGCAGTGTGCTTAATGCCAACTATTTGCATCTCAAGTTACTGGCACACCTGTAACTAATAAAGAAACATCCAGGTATGTTTAAAGCAGGATGAATTAATCTTTTAGGATTGTCTTAATTGTTATTGCAGTGTTTAATCAGATTTATGCCTTCAAGGATTAAGGATATTAGAGTGCTTGCTAAAAAAAAATCAGTAGCTATTAAGCAATCTGATGGAAGGTTCTCAGTCTCCAGGTTGTTGATTCTCAAATTATTTTTTTTTGTGTTAATCATGTCACACACTTCCATGAGGTGTCCAGACATTGACCATTAGTTAAATAACTTTCAGCTATTGTTCCCCATCTAATAAGGCAGAAGTTAAGTGAACAAGGCCAAAAGGAAAAACTCTTCAGTGTTTGGAGGCTATGAGCAGATGATTACTTGTTACCCCTTAATAGAGGGGCAACAGCTTACTTGCTCCTGGCTCTATTACAGTCCCATTTCTCTATAATTTCAGTTTCAGTATTACCCTCACTACTTCACTAGTATGGAAGGGAAGCTGAACTTAATACAAGGAAAGTTCCAATGTGATTGTACATTTTTTAATTGAAATAAGATACAGACAGGGTGGGAGTATGAAGGGAGATGGCCAACTATTGCAGCTGATCTCTCACCCTCCTACCAATTTTGGTTGAAATATCAAAGGATCTATTCCTGTTTGATGAAACATCTGCCATTAAAGACGCTGTAGGTGTAGATACCTTATGAGATACCTCATAAGGTATCTACATGGACTTTTGAAATCTAAAGGCTGTACGGAAAATTTTAAATGGTATGTGTGCTTTCTTCTCCATGGCACTGTAAGGTGACTGAATTCATGCTGTTTTGACTGCTGTAATGCAGGTACTTTTGCTGCAACTGTGGTGAGCAGATTAAGGACTTAAGCTGACTTAAAAAAAACACTATCAAAGATAAGTGACTACAGAGCGCAGGGAATGTCTGCACCGTGACAGACTTTATGTAAATCTGCAGGTGCTGTGCAATGGCATCTTTTAACTGTTAACCACAGTATGTGATTTTATTGCATGTTTGGTTTAGCTAGTTCTGATGTTGATGAAGCATTTTAGCTATACATTTAGTTGCAGAATTTAATAGCACCACACCCCAAAAAACCTTCCTTGTTGCTTATTTGTTTGGATGAGTAGTTTATAGAGATTTTAATGTATCGGGAATAAACTCTTATTTGATGCTTTGTATTAAAATCTACCACCTAACTTATTTTTGAACAGTTCCTAGTTGGTTACTTGATTATTTATGTTCATATGTAAGTACAGTGAGTTTTACCTGCAGGACAACTTCAAACTATAGTTCAGTGCAATATTTAATATAGCTGCCAGGTTAATTAATAGAACTAGTCCGGAATACAAAATACATCTAGCCTCCAGTATAAGGCTTACAGACTTCCTGGAACTTACTGTTTTACCTTGATATTAATTTACTTTTATTCTGAATATATACATATCCTACTCTACAAAACAATTCCCTTGGAAATATTTATCATAATAACACTCTTTAGAAATAGTTTAATCTATTTCATATTGAAAGAGTAGCTAACCAATGCTCCACCTATTTACAAAAATTTTTATCCACAGCAAGCATGTCTTGTCTAATCTCCAGAAAGGCTTCAGACTCAAATTTGTAACGTAGAGGTAACCAGCTATTTGTTCTGATAACTCTTTTAGGTTACGTAGGGTCTTCAGTCTCAGCTGGCTCTGATATTTGTAGTCAGGAGTTCCATCTAGTGGTTTGTCTGTAATGAAACCATTCTGTATTTGACTACCTGTAGACAGTACAGAGAACTGTAAAAACTGCAGATGCTATAAGCAATGTACTTTTAAACTTCTGTCTCAGATCTTATTGAAACATGTTTAAATTTGTAAAAGATGTCTGTCACAGCAATTGTGAAATGTAGATTTTCACTTGAGACAAGAAGATAACTTTATTGTGAGGGCAGTCAAGCATTGGAACAGATTACCCAGAAAAACTGTGCAGTCTGTATCTCTGGGGGGGTTTTAAGACCCTACTGAGTAAAGTCCTGAGCAACTTGGTCTGCATTCAGTTTTGACACTGTTTGCATTAGGATGTTGGACTACATGACTCCCTGATGCCTCTACCAACCTCAATTATTCCACGAGCCTATTCAGTAACAGGATGTGAATGATGTCTTTGGAAAAAAGATATATCTTAGCCATCTTGTTAATAACAAGTTAGTTTATCTTGTTAATAACAAGTCGTAGCCATTTGAGTTGAAATGTGTGTGGTGTGACTTGAGAAGAGGGTGAATGACTTGAACACCTTTCTTCAGTTCTCTGTTCTACCGGAAACTCAGGTGGTGGATAAGTCATTTAGGGTCTGAGAGTTAGTGAATCTTCTCAGAAGGGCATTAATTGATCTGCCTTCCCAGAACATGCCAAGGACAATTAAAGATTGAAGAGGACTGTGGCATTTGGGTACTAATGGTGACAGAGTATGTGTGAAGCCAGCCTCTAATGTGACTGTTTTATTTTGTACCATCAGTATGTCTGTGGTTTTTCTCTTGGTTTTGCTCTCTGAAGAGACTATCTGATTAGTCGAATAATGGTTAATGCTGCTATTCTCTACACTGCTTGGTCTCTTTCTCTATACCATTTAGATGTTCTGTAATACTGTAGTGTCTGCCTTTAGAAACTAAGAACTTAGTCTTCATTCAGCATGTTCATTGAAGCTTTGAGTGACTTTTGCATTCAAGACTTAAAAGGGGGACAGATTTTTTAGTTTAAAAAGGAATAGAAAGCAAGCTGTTCTTTATTTCTCACAACTCTCTTTAAACTATTCCCTGACCCCAAAAGACAAAAAAACCCCACACCTACTGGCTGCAGTTTAAGATGTGGGTAAAACTAGTCTTGACCTGTCTTACTTCTAATTAATGTGATTGCTAAAGCATCTCACAGTTGGTTCCACCTTCTTGGCTAGTATGTTGTGTTAGATATTTGGGAGTATTTTGGCCTTTACATAACTTGGATTCAGGTAGATGTGTTAGATTAAAGCATGCAAGAAGGTTTATAATGACTAAGTCTGTTGGATGGTGTTGCCTTTAATGCAGTTCTGCTCTTTAAAATGCAAGTCTAATCCACTGACTTTATAAAGGGAAAATAAGTTTAATGAGAAAAGGTAGTTAAAAATGGCCAGCCACACATCTTAAACTTCTCCCAGGGCTTGGCTTATCTCAGTTAGAATTTCTTGATCATGTAAAAGCCAGTGCCTTCTCTCTCCACCATTCTTATTACAGCAGTAAATGGGCTTGTGAATCTAATCCAGGTTAGATTTAACTTATGTCACTTTACCAATCTGCTTAAACCTTGGACTGGTACAGGAAGAGGATGACGTGAATGGCTGAGGTAGAGTAAACTGTTGTTTGATGGCAGTTTTGACTTATGCTGGTTTAAAGTAGTCTCATAGTTTTGTGGTAAATTGCTTTTAAAATGTTTCTTGAAAACATGACATATGGGCCATGACTCCACTCTTTTTAAAAAAAAAAAAAAAGAGGTCTGATAGCTGATGCAAATAAAAGGATTATAATTGTGTTAAAGTGCATATTGATGGTTCTCTTAATTTTGTAGTTAGACCTGATTATGAGGTTCTGAAAACAAACTAGTGTGATAAGCTTCTCTCATCTCAACATTAGGATAAATTTCCTAGGGCATATAAATTGAAGAGCTAGAAAACTGAAGGAGAGAGGCTATAGTCAATTAGTTACACAATGGCACAGGCTTTTAGATTGACAGGAACTGAGACATTGAGGGTGGGGACGGAGATTCATGAAGAACCAGTCTGTCAGAGTTCAATTGCCTTTACCATATGTAACCTGCTTATTTCATGAAGCTATTTCTAGATCTCAATTAGGCTACCCTTTTGATATTTAACATTGTTCATGGCATTTTCTTGCTCTGCATTACTTGCTTTCTGATGTGTGTATTTTAACAAGATAGTATTATATGTGTAGTACAATAAAATAACTAGCTAAATGCTGGTTTAGACTTGCCCAATAGGTATTAGAGGCTAACTTATAACTGCAGGTATATTCTATATATGTGCTGTACATGAATATGTGTACGTTAACAAGATATTGTAGGATGTGGTGTCCTTCTATAGTCAGTTTTAGATGCCGTGCATGTAAGTAGTACAAAGTTAACCTGATTTAAGACTTAATTTCCTGCAGGAAAGAAGAATATTGTTAAAGAAAGCAGATTGACGATAAATGGAAAATATACTCTAAAACCTTTACTTTTCAGAGTAGTGATTCATAATAAAATGTTCCCGATGTGCCTTCAGTATAGCATTAAAATGAAGACTGTTCCTAAGTGGAAAGGAGGTAAAATTTTAATGACTCCTTCTCTTGAAGTGAAGTTTTCCCATCACTCTACATTGGCCAGTTTCTGTGCAACAGCACTGAATCACCTATTGTGTGCTGCATGACTCCACCACCACAATGGTGATGTTTCTTCTGGAGAAAGGCCTGATAAACCCATGGATACATTTATGATAGCATCAGTGTAGACAGTTCTCTAAATATCTGCTGTGTGGCAAGCACTTCTTTGTGTTTTATGACTTGTGAGCCTGAAGTGTGGACATACTTGCCCTTTGTTTAAGTAAAAAGTTTTCTCAAATGTAAAAGGACCTGAGAAAAATGATGCAATAGTTTTGTAGCAAAGTATTGAGAATTAATCAGTCTACTCATCTGATCTGAAGGGAGTTTTCATATGTTTGCTCAGTATGGCTTGTTTCTACCAAACTGATGGGTTTATCCTCTTCCTTAGGGTTATATGCTCTTCTGTGGAAAAACCTGGAAAGTATCATGTTCCTCTTTTTGATCTTGTCACTTGGGACTGTGTACTACTAAGAGTGTAATGATAGCAAGAAGAAGAGAAAACATACTCCCTGTCTTCACTTCCTCTTTTCCCTCCTCATAGTGCCAAACATTATAGGAGTAGGCACAACCTTAGGCTGTTCTACCTCTGCTTCCTTCTGTGTGTGTGGACAAGTACAGAGGCTTTACATTAACTTGTCACTCTGGAGATATGGCAGTGTGTGCTCTATGAGAGATAGTGGTGTGGTGTTTTTTGGGGGGAAACACTTCTCAAAACAGTGTATGAGAAGGGATGATTATCTTTGCTTGTGACTTTTGACGACTGCACTTTCTTCTCCATCAGTCCAACTTTCCTCAGGCTGCTCTGTCACTTAAGAATGGAACTTGTTGTTAGTGCTCCTCAGAATCATTATAAGGTACAAGAGCAAAATGAACTGTCTGTTACCTAGGAGTATTCACTAACCTGTTGAATGACTATTTGACAGTTTCTTGCATACATCTGGTCAACAGTGCTTTCAACAGGCCAAAACATTTTAATAAGGCTATTTCATCCATCTTTCCTTCCTGGTAAGGAAACAAAAAACAAACCATGATAGTATTTCTTTTGGGTGATATGGTATCATAGAAGGTTAGGGCACTGTCATATTGGATATATTGGTAGGCCTGAAGGTTAAAATGGGAGCCTGGCGCTAACAGCACTTAATATATAGTTTAGCTTTCAGTACAGGTTTTTCTTCAGTTGGACTGTGATGAGCTGGGTAACAGAATTCTAAAGTCTTGCTGTCTCTGTCTTTCAGACACGTGTCAAATTCCAGGAACAAGCTCTGCTAACTTCACTTGCAGTGCCAGCACAAAGTCTTCACTTCGCAACTATCTGTATATCTTTATCCTGGGACAGCTGCTGCTGGGAGTTGGAGGAACTCCACTATATACTTTGGGGACAGCTTTTATTGATGATAGTGTCCCAAAACACAAGTCTTCCCTTTATATAGGTAACTTATAAACAGTTTTAAAACACTTTGTTTGGATAGATCATAGACTGCAATGCCTTACAAATGCTTTTATGAATTCCTCTAATTAAATCAATCTTGTCATTGTGTACTTATATGCATAAAGCGTTTCTATATCAGTTACTGTGCAAGTTAAGTATTAGTCTGCTGTAAGTGTCAAGTCTTTTCAATAGTTATTTTGCAGAGCATGGTAAGGCTACTTTGTGCACCTCTTCTGCTTTTCATGTCAGTAATTGAAAGTGATTAAGTGGTTAACGTAGCCTGCCTGTTAACAACAGAATAAGTTGTAGCAAAATTACTTTTTACTGTCACAGGTATTGGAAACTAGTGTGTATCAGGTCAGTAGCTGCTCCTTACTGTATCCTTTAACAGTTGTATTTATTTACCTTCTAACAGTAGGCTGTCCCCTCAGTGCAGGGACACTCCTATGCATCATGTGATCAATGCAGTTGTCTAGCCACATACAAATTTGGCACTTAAGGAGGAAATACTGGAAGCATCTTTCCTTAATTGAAAGTAAAAGGATTGCATCGAAACATGGAGCATGTGTTTGTCTTACTGTGTGGCTGTTTGAAAGCTAAGGAATACTAATTCTTAGCAATGGTTTTTAATCTTTCCAGTCGGCATTCTCTGGGTTATATGCATTTTTACTGCCAAGTTCATTGCAGTCTAAGTGTGTTTTCTATGGGTATAAAGATATTTGTGTTTTTCCCCATTTTAGGTGTAAGCTGATAAAAGTACATTAGCTATACTGGTAACTCTCAGGAGGAATTCAAAGCATCTTAGATTCTTGGACTGGTTTCGAGACAAAATCAATATTTTAGGGGCCAAAATTGAAATAATCATCTATTTGTATACAATTCTTGCTTAATTGTTCCAAGCAAGCCACTTCATTTGATGCCAACAAACAGAACAATTGCACATGTTAAATCTTAAATAACAAAGACAGCTTTTATTTTTGCTGTTTCTTTATGCTGAGAGAAGATTACACTCTTTTTCTGAGGGCAGTGAAATAAATAGAGGAGAATTAGGGCTGTCGGCATGATTAGGGGATCAAGAAGTGGCCTGAAAACTCAGGAGAATGGTGCCAGCATTCATACTTAAAATAACAGACCAGTACAATAAATTAATCAGTGTGCGATCTTCAGACAACTGCTGAGTTCAGAAGTACAGTGTATTCTGCCTAATATAACAAAACTAGAATGCAAGTGAACAGACAGGTAGCTACATTAAGTGTTAATTCTTTTTCTTGCTTTTATGCAATGTATTGAGCATTTGAAATATATTGTGTTGCTTAACCTAATGCAAGACTTGTACAAGGCAGCAAAAAAAAAAATTCTAAAACTTTCTGGTAGTGTCTGCAAATAGCTGCTAGCATCTTCGACTATAAGCTTGCAACTCATAAGCTGGCAGTTTCTTTCTCTTCCGAAACTGGGTGTGTTTTCATGAGGACTGTTCTCTTGAATTGAACTGAGGCATCTACATCTAAAGCCAATGAGAAGTTAAACAATTCCAAATAGTAAACTGAATGGTCTGTAGGAGGAAACAGGCACCTTGTAAGCTAGATTTGAAGTTCTGTAGGATGAATGTGGACTTAACTCAGATCCTTTAAGTGTGTCATTATTTCTAAAACACAGGAAAACCTGTGATATGTCAACTCAATATTTATTTTGACTTAGTGATACTTGAGTGTCCCCTTCTGTGTCTCTTCCCCCTCTTGCACCCCTCCCAACCCTTGTGCATGTGCCTCCTGCCTCCCCGCCCCCCCCCCCCTCGCTTCCTTCTTACTGTCTAAAGAGTGAAATAATACTAAATACTCAGGATCCAGGCACTTTGGAAACAAATGAGAAATCCAAATTCTTCAACCTAGGGAGAAGCATAGAGTATCAGCAGTAAGGATCCATGTCTAAGCAATTATTTAGACAGATCTAGTTGCTGTTAGTTGCAAGCCTTTATCTGCAGAGACAGTGCTGCTGCCAGCAGTGCTAAAGTGCCACAGAAATCTGGCTGATAGGCCAGATAGACTATTGTGACATCAAGAAAATCTTGTCCCAAGGCCAAAAAAAATGTATAGACCTAAGAGTGCTCTTCAGTAGGATATGGTTGCACCTGCAACTTTAGGGTTTTTTTAGAACTGTCAGGAGCCCTGGCTTTGTATTTTAAAGCTCGTTTCAATAAATGGATGTGCATATGATTTGAGTTCTTGATGAACTCAAGTGGCAGACATTACTCCAGGCAAAAGTGTTAATGAAACCCTGCCTTCTGGTCTTGGCAGATCTAAAAACCACCTTAAGACTCAAAATAAAAATATAAATATGAAGATTCTTAAAGATTGTGGGCATGTACTATTAACAACAGATGCTTGTTAAGTGAGAGGAGCTCAGAAACTTTTTTACAAGCTAGCTTGTGATTGTAGGCACAAGATGTGCAAAAGGTGATCTAATAATGCCTAAAGGTGCTGTCAGTGAAGTGTCTTGCTGAACCTCCGAGTTGCAGCTTCTAATGAGAGCTGCACATTTTCTTGTTGAGGGACAAGTAAAAATTTTGTCTTCTACATGCTATAGTCAAAGTAATGACAGTGAAAGAACAGGCTGAATTACAGAAACCATTTGGTCTGAAGTTGATTTAGGATCTTTTTTAAAAGAAAGCTTTAAAAATGTATGGTGAACTTGATGTATTTTCTCTTCTAGGAATTGGCTATGCCATGTCACTGCTGGGTCCTGCTATTGGCTATGTCTTAGGAGGGCAGCTACTTAATATTTATATTGATATCCAGATCCCAGAAAGGCAAGATGCAACTTAGTCTTTTGCTTTCTATTTTCTTTTCTTAATAATTCTTATTAATCTTCAAATTTCTCCATGTGAGGAGGAGAAGTTGTGAGGAGTATTTTTGTTTGGAAAATACTGTGTTTTTCAAGAGCTTCTTTAACTTGGTAACAAGTTGCATTCATAAGGGCTTCTAGCAAGTGAGTTACTTCCCACAGTGAGCAGTCACTCCATTGTGCGTGAAAGTTTCTCTGTAGTGCAAATACTAGTTCTAGCTTTTTGAAATATTAGCTATTTTAAAGGTGATTAACCAAAAATGCTTTGTCTTTTGCTTAGTTGCTCATTTAGGTTGCAACTATTGATTCCTTGTGCAAAAAGTTTCCCGGAGGTGGGATGTGAGGGGTAGGATGCTGCTACTTACCTCCTGGGGAGAAGCTTGCTAGAAAATCTACCAGTTGAATAATAGTCCAGTATTCAAAAAATAATGTTATAAATTGTACTACTGTCCAAACCAACAACTTCATTTACACTTTTATTTCCTGTGTTTTAGGGACTTTGGATCAATGTAATGACATTCTGAACTTCTGTATTGGCTTTCACATAACTCATTGACTATGAAGATTCTTTTTAAAAAGAGCTTTTTCAGTATCTTAATGCTACAGGATCTTGAAATCAGGGTCAAATAGTGGCCTTTAAATCAGAATGAATTTGACTAATGAGTTGAAAGCTATATTTGATAGAATGCCATATTATTATAATAGAGCTGATGAATGTGCTTTAAGCAAGCAAAGAATAAATTTAATACATGTAGAAAACAAGAAAATTACAATATTCAAAGGCTTTCTGTTAAATCAGTATTAAAAAAAATCCAGCTCACTGACATCTGAAATTGTTGGTTTGAATTCATGAATGGTAAACCTGCTTTTTCCAAATTATTTTTCCAGTACAAAGATGGACCAAGATGACCCACGTTGGCTTGGAGCATGGTGGATAGCATTTCTTGCGTGCTTTTTTGCAATTTGGCTTCTTATAATACCTTTTTCATGCTTTCCAAAACACCTACCGGGTAAATGTTTAACAATAATGGGCTACTTTGGAAGAGATATTTGTTTATACTTGTGGGTTATAGACTGCTGGACTGAGTGATTGATTCGTGTTTAATTCTGTTTCTCAGTTAACTGTCTCTAGCTAAAACCTGATGATAAATACCTTGTTTCCAATATGCAGCCTTTAAAACAAGGCGAATGGGCTAGAGGGAGGATCTTGTATATGTAATGATGTATGGTAGGACTGGAAACAGGTAGAGCATGGAAGCTGATGGTTAAAGTTTGGAAGACGATTGCAGCTAAGCACCCAGGACTTTATTTAAAGCTGCTACCAAGAATCGTAAGGAAATTCCATTGACTTAAATCATGCATTGTTGTCTTTGACTCTATTCCACCCAAAACAATAAGGCAATAATAAAGCATGAATCAAAGTATCCCAGAGCAGTCTTCTAAAGAATAATTTCAATAGAGTTTCTGTTCAGGCAGATATTATCTAGGAGTCCCTTGGAAGAGCATCTAAAGGAACTTACTATCCTTATCTGGAAAGAGAAATGATGGAGGAAAAGAAATAACGAAGCAGGGAACTGGGGAGAATGTGAGGACAATTAAAAAAAAAAATTGAATGGGCTTCAGAATAGTCTGAAATTCTTAGGATATCCCTGATAATATCTTCTTACTGTCAAGGCCTTCCAATAGAAGCATGATGCTTTCAGCCAAATTCTTCTTTCTGCAGCAATACATTATTGATCTTTTTATGGATCTGTACTAATAAAATATTAAAGAAGACTTAGTGTCTGAGCTAGTTTTCCCAAGGGAAGGAAACACTTATTTTGATGCTTTTTCTGACTTTAAGTCTAAGAACACAGGTATTCAATGTTTTCATTGTCAATAAATATGCCCATTTGTAGGAACAGCAAAAATACAGGCTGAAAAAATCTCTGAAACCCATAATGATGGAAGTGAGGTGCTTGTTGAGACCAAGAATATTGGAAAAAGTTTTAAAGACTTCCCTGTGGCTCTCCTGGTAAGGAAATCTTGAATTTACTAAAACTGATATATTCTGAGAAATGAAATTCTTTTTCAGGTAATACATAAGTGTTTAGATTGCTTCTTTATCATGTTGTGATAGGAAACTCTCCAGTGCTACTGATAATTTAACGCATCTTCATTTTGTTGGTGCTTAAGACTGTTAAAGCAAGAAAAGCATATTTGTGAAGTTCCACATGAGAGTATCTGCCTTAAAACATAGTGACTTCTAGTTTACATGGTACTACAATGAAATTTTCTGAGTGTTATATTAATTTCCGCCCATAGATACTGTTGAAGAATCCAGTGCTTATGAGTCTAATAATAGCCAGTTCTTCAGAAGCTTTAGTTGCCACTGGCTTTGCTACATTTCTACCAAAGTTTATAGAAAATCAGTTTGGAAAGACGTCAAGTTTTTCAGCAACTCTTGGAGGTAATGTGGCTTTTCATTTTTAAATCTTAAAGGTATTGTGCTGAACACACCTAACATTATAGGTGGAAGCTTATATAGTCATCTTGTGTTTGTCTGAGGTATTTGTGAATATACTTGTATGAAATGCAGTTTTCTGCAGGAACAGTATTTTTTTATATTATTCTTGCCTGCCCTATGAAAACCCTGGTACTTAATTTATCAAGGGTGCAAAGCTACTCATTGTCTGTAAGTTCAGAAGACCTGATACTTGTATTCAAAGTAGAATGAGAATTTTGTGTGCTGCTGAAACTGTAACTTATTCCCTTCTTATTCTTGCTGAAAAAAATGAAAAGTATTCCTCATTTAAAATCAGCTGAAGGAGCATTAAGCCTTAGTACTTACTAAGGGAAGCAAGATGAAGGACAGCTGGAAAAAGCAGTGCTTACTGCAAGTAAGGGGGTGACTCGACCTTTCCCTTATTCAGTTCCACTTTAATGTTACAGTGAGATAGCTTACAATAAAATGACTAATCAGGATATATTATAAAACTATTGTGTAACTCCTTCTATAGTTGGCTTACTGTCACTTATTCCTACTATCTGATATGTAGAAGTAACAGGTAGAACAGGGGAAGGCTATGAAAAGCTGAGTTTTGGAGAAACAAATAGAAAAATCTGATGGAAGAGCTGCACTAGGTAGGGTCACATGTTTAACTCTGACACAGTCACTTCTGCAGAACAGCAACCAGATCAAGGCAGGTAGGCCAACAGATGCTTGCAATATGGCAGACTTAATATTTCTGGAGCATGTCTTGCTATATTGCTTCAGCTGCAATATAAACATATGCTAGTTGAAGTGCTCTTTCTCCAAAAGAAATATGTTTGGGAGAGACTTTCTAAATGACTTCCTCCCCTGGATAATACTAGATAGTACTATCACTATTCAGACATTATCGCTTCAAAACAAAGTATCTGCGAGTTTTATACAGAAATACATTGGAATACATGCTCAATTGTTAAACAGTAATCAGCAGTGAAGTGGAAAACTGAATATTTTTTTTGTCTATAGACCTTGTCTGGATTTCTTTTTAATTTGAGTTGAAAATATTGATAGTGTTAATCAAATGTACAGCTTTAAAGAAATGCCTACACTAATGTTGAAAGCTAGCTGTACCTAACTAATGCTGAGCTAGCTAGTCTGTCACCAATGACCATGTTAACTATTTAAACTACCTTTGACTATGGGTGTCTGCAGCCTGTGCAGTTCTGCCACTGTACCTGAACTGTCTCTAAAATTAGCTGTCTCAGGTCAGTGCAAGTTACACACAGTTCTGTGTTGTATTGTAGATTAGCCATATAAGAATACTCAGTATTCTTATCTGGAGTCCTGATAGTGCAAAGAGGATAAATCATTATGGACTATATGGACTATGACAGCAAAACTTACCCACTGATCTAGACTTTTTAAAATCTTTCTGTAGATGCCTTATTATATCTTTTGCTGTCTCTTTTATAATAGTGATTGTTCTCTTATTAAAAAGTTTGTAAGACAACACAAATGTATAACAAAGAACATAGATGTGAAAAAAACACTGAAGCGGTGAAACAGCATTTTCTGTTTTCATGAAGCAGCCTACTGGTGTTCAGAGATTCCTGCCCAGTATGTAGCACTCTTAAGTAACCTAGTTTTGCTGTGTTGAACTTGGGTTTTGGACAACTATAAATTACACTGTCAAGTTGAACTTCTGGAAAGGCTAAAGTTAATGTAAGGGTAGAATAAATTACTCATGCTGACGGATTCTGGTAGGATGGTTTGAAAATGACATCACATGGACTGCATCTTAAGATACAGGTAACTGTTGTGATTTTTTTCTTAACATAAAATTGCACTCTAAATTGCTTCACTAATTATGTCTTGCGTTTTTGTGTAATTGCTGGTGTCTCGTTTTCCTCTAGGGCTTGTATTAATTCCAGCAGCAGCACTAGGCCAAATCATAAGTGGCATCTTGGTTTCCAAGTGCAAAATGGATTGCAAAAGCATAATCAAGTTCATGATAAGCACTTGTTCAGTGGCCCTACTATTAAACACAGTGTTTTTATTTGCTAAATGTGGGAATGAACCTTTCGCAGGTGTCTCTGAAACATATAATGGGTAAATATATTTTAATGCACTCTTGGGTTTGGTGTTAATGTTTAAAATAAGCTACCTCACAGAATACAAAACCTTTAAAAATGTCATATTTTGCCTTGATGTATGAAACTGAAATGTTTTCTGGAACTCTAAAACCTTGTTCTTGGAATCTTTATGTAATAGACAATTAAGAAAATGCTGCAAAATGTTCTGAGCAGACTGGTCCTGCTTGACAAAAAAATCACAGCTTTTGTAACCATTCTAGCTGTAGTAGCCATGGTATTGACTACAGCTAACTTTGTATCTCTGTAGAAGTAGCATGTGACTTGTATCTTGTTTTATTAACCAACTCTTGACAATCTGGGCAGTTTGTTCCTGGAAGGAGTCTGCCATGTGCAACAATTTCATGAGAGCGCACTGAGGTGCACTGCAACTTAAACTGATTGCAAATTTTTCCCTAGAAAAACAAAGACATTCTTGTAGCATCAGATTCTAGCACATCTAGCCTCCATTTACGAAGGAGGCTTTCTTTTTTCCTGGTAAAATGGCTGATAGAAGTAGAAATTTAATGCAAGAAGAGCATAGCTCAGTGACTCAAGTTGAAGAATAAAATGGGTGGAGTAACACAGTTAACTGAAACATAATTCAAAATCTTTTTGGCTAACAAGTATAGGAAAGACTTCTCTAAACAATGTATACTTTTCTCTTTCTTAAACAACACAATTCTCATTCCTAATGATAATGCAGTCTATCACTCATTTCTAGATATTTGTAGTAATTGTAATAAAAATCTAGGATGAATGTTTTTCTCATTGCTGTGAACAAAGCTTACTCTGGAAACCAGTATGGCAGTGGGGAAAAAAGAAAAGTCATAGGTAAAAATGAAGCAAGAGTAAAAATAAATACTGCAATGATAAGTATTCTTTAGAGAATGTATTTCTAGGTCCACTTTAAAACTTCAACATTGAATGTATGTGATCAAATCACCAGCATAGGTGATTTATATGTTGTATAAAATGCCCAATCATGCCTTATTAAGGAATTGACTGTAAGATTAAAATATTTCCATTCTCATAGTTTTAAATAGTACATACTTCTGTAGCATGAGCAGTGTTTAAAAGCAGAAGGAAGGCAGCTAGCTGTGCCAAAACTCTGCTCTCAAGTGGTTGTTTACTCTGTTAGAATTGACAGAGCCAGAGGCAACTCCAGCTGTTTGAGGGTCTGCCAAAGAGCCAGATGCTGTTGTGCAAAATAACTCCAGTAGGCTGGTAGCTAGGGGCTGCTAGCTGCTGTTTTTGGAAAAAATCATAAGCATGAGCAGTGTGCTATGCAACTGGGTGAATAACTTATCAATACTTTTTTGTTGTCTTCCCCAAATCCACCATTTTAGAAAAGGGTTAGGTATGGCTCTCTTGTATAAAAGCAGAATCTGTAAGTTATACTTCATTGCATAAAAAGGCATTTGAACCTAAATAGGATGGGGAAGAGGATCTTTGCACTTTACTGACACAATAGCATGAAGCGCACCATGAAAATGCAGAAGATGGTTTGGGGGGAAATTGGTTTTGTAGGCTCTAATGCAAATGCAAGTTGGTAATACTTCTAGGAAAAAATGATAAACATCTCATCAACAGTTAGGCTTATATGGTTTCTTCACTTGATATTTATCATGCTTTTTGACTGACCTAAAATGAACATATAACGTATAGAAGAACGCAGGAAAATCACTTCTTACTCATGGAGGCAACTAAGTGCGCAAATATCACAGAGTAAGAAGGCTACTAATTTTCCTAGATCCATTAAGGGAACCATTGACATAAACATAACTGACAAATATTACAAAATTTTCCCCAAAATGCAAAGAGTGACATGAAAGACTAACCAGGTATTTTTCAGATTTGTCATTTAGGTAAATGTGAAAACAGTAAACTAGATAACCTTAGGTTAACAGGACAGAAATTCAGAGGTCTTGGAGGCAGTAGTGGTTGAAGGTAGTCGGGCTTCCAGTTCTCTAACAGAGTAGAAATTCAATGCCACAATACCTTAACCATTCATTTGTATTTCCTTTTCCAAATGGCATACAAAATGGATAAACCAAATTTCATACACTAGTGACTGGAAAAAAAAAAATCCTTAATGCCCAAGTTACCACTCATTCTGATTCCATCTTTACAACTTGCTGTATCAATTGACAGTGTAGTCAAAGGCCAGTGTTGACATTTGACACTTAAAACATGGCACTGCTTCAGTGTCTGAAAAAATGCTAGCTGTAAGATTATTGTAGACACTTCAGAACTGTGAAAACTAGGATGCAGACTTTGGTTGTGGAAAGTTTATAGTTACATATTGACCAAAAGAATCAGTATGTAGCAATTGAATTCTGAAGAGGTTGTATAGAAAATAGTATGTGAAGCTATCTGTATTTCTATACCAGGTCCTATGATAATGAGCAGCTGAACTGATTTTCATCCTCAGTTAAATGCAGTTAACTTGTATTTAATAATTTTGTGTAACTTCAGCAGTTATGTAGTTTAACTGTTGCTGAAGACCTCTTATCGACAGCAATTTGGAGTTAACCAATCCTGAAATAACTATCTCCACTCAGTATCCATTATAAAAAATGGTTCAGTTTTATCTAATTCAGTGTTACATGTTGGACTATAGTTTGTTGGACATGTGATCTGCATCAGAATAGTGAGTGGCACTAATATAGTGTTATTTTTTTCCATGAAGGAGCAAGCAACTGAAATATGTAGTAGTAGCTTTAAAGAATCTATAAGCTTGTGGAAGAATAGCCAAGTGTCCAACTCCTGCTTATGCTACTGAACAAATGCTTCTGAAAGAATAAATTGTGAGAGTGCTCTGAGAGTTGACTTGGAAGCTGATGTAGATTCATTTTTTTGCGGAGGTGTTGAAGAAATTCATGGCAAGCATTTTCTTTCTATTAAAAAATAGTTTGGGGGTGGGGAAAGCTTTTGTAAGTTTAATACCAGAACCACATGAGTACAGGATGACTTTTGAGTTCATATGTTAAAGAACAAAATATATTGTTTGTAGTAACTGTGTTTATTATTAAATTAGGCTATAAGCAGAACTAACATGGTTTACTTTGTCTAGTAAACACCTCAAAGAATTGTTTTTGCCAAACTCTTTTTCCCAGTATTTCCTTGAAAACTTGAAGAAACAGAAATGCAGTGACTATTTCTGTAGTTCTGTTCATTCCTGCAAGTCTTTGGGACTCCTTGTTTTGTTTTGCTGTGAAAAAATATCCAACCTATAGAGCTTTTAAAGACCATTTAATGGCCTTATCTACTAGGCTTCTTTAGAAAAGTGATGTTAAAACAAGAAGTTCCATTTCATAAGAACCTATGTACTAAACTGTATTTCTTCTGGATTTTAATATTTCTCTGGCCATGCATAACTAAAGTTCAGCCCCTCTTTGTAGGTCAGGGAACAGAGACATTGTCTGCACATGCAAACAGGACAAATGTTGCCATTGAATTGATTAAATACTTCTAGGCTTGACATGCCTCATAGGCTAACAAGGCACTGTATGAACAAACCTGTGATGAGTGAATTTGCTTATGGTGCACTGTAGTGCTTTAAGCTAGAGCAAACTAACTTTGATTCTTCTATGTATGATGAACTAATGTTAACAGGGTTCAACAATATTACAACCAAATATAGGTAGTTATGATGTCCCTAATACTCCATGTGCACTTTGAATTCTATGTAAGTAATCAGCTTAATTCCTAGATGAGTTATTTCTCCTCTTAGTATTTGTGACCATCTTAAATTCTCTTGAAGAAATCTACCTTTTAGGTAATGAATCTGGAACTTTCAGTGTACAGTACAATATTTAAACTACTGGCAGTGTCAATACCCTGGTTTCAGCTGACTGAACTTAAGCTGTGAAGCTTCTTTACGCATTACATGCACTACTATTAGAAAATCAAAGGGTGTTTTTATTCTCTTCAGTTATATCTTAAGGTCTCCCCACATCCCAAACTGATTTTTCATACTAACAATATAGTGTTACATTGTTACTAACATACTAACAATATAGTCTCATAGTGTGACTACTTCAGAATCAACCATACCTGTGGTGTGTACTAGAAGTAAATACCTAAATTGAGAGTAGTTATAGTAAGCAAGACTAAAATTTAACTCTGTTCTTCATTAGTTCCCTAAACAGCCAGAGAAAATCTCTAAGGTCCTTTTGGGTGTGATAAGGCTTTGTTTGTATGTCATGGCACTCTGCATTTAGCATGTGCAGTTGCCTTGGTGCTGGAACAATCTAGATGTCTCCATAACTGTGTTAAAAATAGTAAAAATGCAGTGGGTTTGCAACTGGACTTGAATACAAAACAGAAAAAAAACTCACAATATGATCAGTAGAATAAACAACACCAAACACTGCAATCTTGTTGCATTTTTTCTTAAATTTGTAAATTGAACAAATGCAAGTGTGTAAGTGTGTGGAAGAAGAGATAAGACAAGAATTGGGCGGGGACACAGAATTTTGTTGCCTCTTTTGTGAATGGAAATTGGAGGAATAATCTATGGAAGTAATAATAGCACAAAAATAACTAGGTACAGAATAAATAGGAATTCCCTCTAGAGTTGTAACTACTAGGAACACGGCTTATTTTTAAACAATTAAGTGAATAAATCACCTGAATTAAGTATTTTGGGATTTATTATCCTATAAATACTGCATTACTTATTTACATATCTGCTGTTTTTAAATTACATTATTAAAAGCCTTTTAACTTTTACCTTTCAGAACAGGCATGCTATATAACTTAACAGCACCATGCAACGCTAACTGCAGATGTTTGCGCTCTATGTACTACCCAGTTTGTGGCAGAGATGAAGTCCAGTACTTTTCTCCCTGTTTTGCAGGATGTGCATCACATCTTTTTAACAACGGGAAAAAGGTACTTCATGCTACAAAGACAGCTGACATAGTCTGTTCTGGTTTCCTGCAAAATGCATTCTATATCAAAAACATTCTTCCCTTAGTATAACAGGAAATTGTGGAATTTCTGAATCTAAGTGGTAGTTACTACAGGAAAAATTGGTGTGGCTTGGAAATGCATGTCTAATTAGGATAAATGTTGGTATGTGTCAGTCAATACTCTCTGACTAGGTGCTTTTAGATATTCCACTTGTAGAGGGTGTAATATTTAATATCAGATTTTCTTATTTGATGGCAGTTGATGTTACACAGGACTTCTGATTTAGCAGAGTGATACAAAATATACTGAAAACACAATACAAATTTAAGTTATGCTTAGCAAAATAAAGCAATTGCAATACACAGGTCAGTCACAATACGAGAGTGATTCCCATTTCTGGTCTCTATAATATGATCACCATCATGATGCTGGGCCTCCCCAGTTGTTGGGAAGGCCTATCTGGGTTGAAGCCAGCTCAAGCCCATTGCTCTCTTTGAAATTCTTCTCCTAGTTGTCTAGCTTTTTATACTCTGGGCTGAGCAACACTCCCCCCGTGCTGGTCTGGCTAACTTAAGGACACTTTCATGCTCTCTTAATGAACTTGGGGAGAAACATTTATACCACTGGTTGATCCACTCAACTGACATAGCTGTTTCTTTTCTGCATAGCTTTCTTTGCAACAGCTGTGGTCACTCACAGCCTGCATTTTTCCGTGAGCTTCATGGGCACATCACCCTTTCCCATCTCCTCTGAGCCTTCTTCCATTGTAGGGGTTTATAGGTCAGTCACAGCATGTTTTTCACTTGTGCAGTGTCATGTTGCAAATGTTATTTCTACTAGACTTTCTAATGCTGAAAATACATTAAATCTGAATGTACTTTAAATAGAATTGACAATCAGAAAAGTAGATATCAGCAACTGCCTTGACATTAAACTGCAGTTCTTATCTAGATCTTAAGCATAATGCAATGTTTATTGTATGCATGGAAACCTGCTTCTGTGAATTTCCAAACCTTGAATGTCAGTTCCTGCTGATATAGGAGTGGTAAGCCATGAAAGTGTCTGGTTGTTATTGAGCCTTCCCAGAACTGAGAGGCTTTCTGTGCTTGTCTCTAGTAGTACAACAAACTCTTGAACAGGGGTGTGGGAGGAGTGTGGGAAGATCCTAAAGGTAAGTAAACTGAACCAGGGGATGCATATGGGGACTTTATATATCAGAAAGACAATGGTAAATGAGGGGAGGTGTTATCTAGAAGAAAATATAAGAGACAGACTACTTGCTGTGGAAAATTCACACTTCACTGATATATATATTTTTTAAACAAACTTGAGTGGATTTAAATAAAGAGTACAAAACTATTCTATTTGTTCACCTGCTTACAAAAGCAGTCCAACATTGCTTCTATTCTTTCCGGCTTGAGAGTAGAGCTTATGTCTCTTCCTGTCAAGTGCAGTGTAAAAACCAGCCTGTTTATAGCCAAGACTGTCAAGCTAGGTGATCTGGGACTTGCCAACATCTCTGAAGAATGTTTGTGGCTTCCAGTCTGTTCTGCTACTGTTGTAACTGGATATGTATTACCTAAGCTTGAAGAGTAAGGCTTGAGGAAATAGTGGAGCAAGTAGAGATGTGAATCTAAAGAATGAACCCTGTTCAAGTAACAGTTTTTAGTAGTCAAGACATTTAAAGTTCTTTGGAGTATAACTTTTTTGAGTTGTACAGAAATAATCAGCAGTTTTGTTTAATAAACTAGGTAACAGTTAACATTAGCTTATTTCAATATTGGAAAACTGACTTTTGAGAACTATGTAAGATATAGCCTACTGTAAGGGAACTGAAGCTTTTGGCTACCCTTTGTTCAGAATTTACACTTTGCAAATAAAACCAGTCTCATGGGGAAAAAAAAGGAACATTTCCTCCCTTCCTCCAACCCTTGACACCCTCCACAGTGTTTAACGATTTCAAAGAGGTGATTTGTTTGAAAATTATATTTTCAAAAGTTTTTATATCTATCTATATACTGATACAAACAAATCTTGTTTTGAATGCTGCAGCTTGCCCTTTCTTAACTGTATACAGTAACTGGTGTTATCTTCACTGATTTGTAATAAGATTCAAGTGTCAAAGTTAGCATTTCAAGGCTTACTCTGTTGGTGGTTTTGTATAATATTATGTACTGCATATGGTTGTTCCTCTAGCTCTAAAATCTTGTTTAAAGTTTTTTATGCTTATACCTAAAAACTTGCTCCACACAAAATGGAGACTATTACTGTCTTTCTAGATCATAGAAACGAAAAATAATTTTTGCTCATGTGAGCTAGATCAGTCAAGTTCTGCTGAAACAGTTTTAAAATGAGGGTTACCATATGGTCATCAGGAAATGGACTGTTTCCCATAGTAAAATCAGGGTTTATTCTTGTATTCAGTGTGGTGCAGACCCAATGAACATCTACCATATTAGCGTCACTTAGTGTCATTGTTAGAGCTAAATTTTATTTCATAAATTATTTGTAGATGTACCACAACTGTTCCTGTATTGGGAAACCAGAAAGAGAAAATGGTTCAGAAGACTTTATCTATGAAGCTGTCCCTGGGAAATGTCCAACACAATGCAAATTTTTACCTTTATTCCTGACCTTCTTCTTTTTTGCTGTTGTTTTTACATTTATGGCTGTTACTCCAACAACTGTGGCCATTCTCAGGTAAGTGTTTTGTGCTGAGAAGTAGGTAGCATTCTTGTGAAAGATCAGTGAAATACTCTAATTTGGTTTGCTTTGGAATGTGGACTTAAACCAATGTGCAAGGGATTTCCTGTTGTAGTACTTGGTGTAGTAAGCAGGCAGTACTTGAAGCAGAGGACAGTTATACCACTATTTGCTATCTCTAATTACATTGGGTTAGTAGATACTGTTTGAATCTATTAAAATCTTGTAGCAAAATCCCTTTTATGGGAGCACTCCTTATAGTTAAAGCAAGAAGGAATAAATGTGCCATGTTCTTGGATGAAGAAAATATTCAACTAGCCCATGTATTGGTAGTGCTAGGACTTCAAATTGTACCAAGAAAAGAACAAAATAGCAATCGGTCTCATATTCTCAACCTTTGATTCCTGTCTCAGTTCAGAGTTCTGCCTTGCAAAATTGTAGTCTGTCAAGAACTGTAGACTGCCTTTCATATGATATTGATGTTGTATGTGTGGTAGTCATTAATATAAAATATGACAGCATGTATGTGGCTGTTAACCAGTGGTTTGACTGTCTTTCAAATTGCTGAAACTCATATGCATGAAAGCTAGATATATTTTTTTAATATGTGGTCCTCATTCTGAAAGTAAAGCTGTCTCACTTCATGTTGAAATCTGACTTGTACCTTTAATACTTCTAGACAGAAAATGTTCATGACGCATAGGCATACATGCGCTATACACATGATGCCTTAGGAGGGTGTAGTTAGATGCTTTTTCCAACTTTCTAGGCAGGGGGTTGGGGAGGGGAGTGATACGCTGCAACAGTGCTTTGTAGTAGCCTCCTGTTCGGGGTTGGTGTAAATCTGGAATTAACAGCTTGTCATATTAGTGTGGGAGCAGAATAATGTGAAGTGTTGCATTATCTTCAAAACTGAGATGACAGTTTTATTTAGATAATTCTAAGCAATAACATTTGGAATTTTGAATCCTTGTACACTTCAACTGAAATGGTGAAACAGATTTTATGGAAGAGATTATTTAAATACCTAAATGTGAGGTAAGTTACTACAGTGTATTCTGATATCTCTTCAGTAGGACTATTCTGAGCAACTTCAAGTGTAAACCCACGTGTTCGTGACAGTGTTCTAGCGCTAGAAATAACCACCCACACTATGCAAAACTTTCTCCTTCCTCTACATGCCTTTATGAGTAGGGGGATCCTAACAGTGACTGATGATAACTGCTCATCTTGGATGTTTTTCTATGGCTAATCCTCATACATACTCCACAATGTGGGAATAACTGCTGAATATTTAAATACTGTCTTTTTTAGCACTGACAGTGCTTCAGTGATACAGTCTATTAAAGAAACGAGTGCTGAAAGTAAATTGTATAAATAACTAATACTCAACTAACTTAACCTAGCTAAGTTAGGTTGTATTTAATCTTTTTGTGGTAGTATCTTTAAGACATTGTCAGGATAAAATGTTTGTTGCTAAAGAAGTATCTGAAAGAAATACGTAGGAGGTAAGGAGGTAAATTCTGCTAGTTGTTAAATCAACATATTGATTTGTATAGCATAGGCCAGAACTGATTAATTGTAAGGTCAGGTGACTATACCTAAAGGTAATGGGAAATACAACACCTTGTGCTGTGCTGAAGCCTAGTCTCAATTCATGTATTGCTTCTTTAGGAAAAGCAGCTCAGGATTACATTCTAGCACTGTCCTTAAATCCTTAGTGGTTCTGTGGGAAAAATGGTCAATGGTGTATCAGGGTGCTGTTGGTAAGCTAGCTTTGTTAAACCAGTTCAATCTAAAATTCCTTGATGAGCTATGGGAGTTGCTTCTATTTTTTTGTCAAAACACTTCTTGAAGTTCTTTAGTTACTTGTTCTGCACACTGGATTTCTCAAACCCTCTGCAATTAACAGGTTAAAAGAGTATATTAAGACAAAGCATACTCACTGAGGGACAAAGAGAAATGGAACAGTTAAAACTTGTTTACCAAGTCTTAAACCGCAAATCTTGTTTACAGGTGTGTGCCAGATAAACAGCGCTCATTTGCTCTTGGAGTACAGTCAGTGTTTCTACGACTACTGGGTATGACTTTCTTGTTGAAAAACTTGCCTTTGAATAATCTACTTATTTGACACTTTTCTAGACTTAAAATAATGCATTAAGAAGCTTTCAGAGGACCTTGAAGCAGCCTGTCATTGGCTTATAGAATACACTTGTTATAAGGCAGATGCTATCTGGATTCAAATTCCTTTTCAAATAGGGCAAGTGCGCTCATTTTAGCCTTTCTTGTTCTTATTGGAATGAACAAAATACAGGTAAATGTCATTCTTTCAGCAAAAGGCACCTGCTGTCAATTTCCACAAAGGAGGCCTATTCTGAAAGCTGAGTTAAGAAAAAGTAATGTAACAGAAAAGAGCTCATGTAGTTAACCTCTCAAGTTCCAAAAGCTAAAAGAAATGACACTTTCTCATACAGTTCTATCCTTATTGGCCATGCCAGTATATTTTGAAGTGGATAGGTAGAGTCTTTCCTCTTCTCCCTTCCTTTTCAATTCCTTTGACTAATTTTAGCCTTTACTGAAATTGTAGACACTTGTACATAAATAATTACTGAGGTTTTTATGTGGGAAATCTACTATTTAAACTCTAAATCTAAGCATCTCCAGGATTTTGGTAAGAATGATCTTAAATAAAACACAAAGCTAAATGTATGTATTCTCTGAACCACTCATTTGACTTTTCTCAGGCTTATTTTAAGGTCTTGTTTTTGTCTTAGACACTTTTTAAATGGCATGTGTAATTCAAGGCTCAGTTACTGAGTAGACTTTTATGTCAATATCCAGTACTGCAGCCATTTCCTGCCATTTAATATCAAATGTCTAGCAGTGAGAGTTCTGCTTTGCTGTACCTGTTGAAACTCCAATTAATATAAGTCATTCTACCACTAAGGCATAACAGGAGTAAACATCCTCACAGGAAGAGATTAGCTGGGAGGTAGTGTTAAGTGTTGTATGAGGGCTTCTTGGTTTCATTTGAATCAAAGTTAAGGTATCTATGGCAGAGTCTTAACTCTTGACTTCACTGTGGAGCAGAGGATAGGAGAACTTTTTGCACTGTCAGTACTGACTCTAACTGAAGAAGGCAGCAACTAACAGCATTACTACCAACAAGATATTTATGCTGTAGACTTGAGGAATCACACAGGGATCCTAGGCAGAAAAGCTGTAGGGAGGACATAGCTGCTTGTTAGCTGAAGAACAGTTTAGGTTTTGAGTAGGTTAGGTAGACATGCAGTGATGTACCTGGAGTGTTTATAATAAAATTGGCTATACCTGGATGCAAAACACTTGTGCTTTATAAAGCACTGTTGTAACAAAAATCACACAAATCTAATAAATTCTACGCAGGAATAATTTTAAACACTACTCATTTTACATGAAACTTTTCGTAGAAGCTTGGCTGCATCTGAGGGATGGAAAAATGTTTAATTGAACACATTAACATAACACTTTAGATCTTTGCATTTAGAACAGGTTAGCATATATGATCTGAGGAAACCAACTTTTCCTTCAGTTAAAATCCTGCTTCCTTGTTAAGCTGTTTCTCCCTAATTTTAATCATATTTTTCTTTTCCAATTAAAACTGAGGAAGTTACGAGAAGCTCAAGTCTTTGAACAAAGTTCTTGCTTGATAAAGTGAGAGCTGTACAAAGAATTAACTGACACTCTATGCATCCTACCTATTAATTGAGAGCAATGGAAGAGGCACACTTGCTATGTAATATGAGCCCTATGACTTTGATTAAAACGTTATGTTTAGTGTGTGGCCATCCCATTTTATCTTCCCCACCAGCTTGGCATTTCACTGTATGCATTAAGACCAGGTAAGACTATTCCAAGTAACTCAAATGTTCTAACATGTTACTGTGGTTTTTAGGTACTATTCCTGGACCAATTTTGTTTGGTGTTGCTATAGACAACAGTTGTACCCTGTGGGATATTAATGAATGTAAAACTAAAGGAGCCTGTTGGGTTTATGACAATGAAAGAATGGCTTATCTGCTGATGGGCATAAGTAAGTGACTTCTTTATTCTAAGCACATGTACAAGGTAATAGATATATTGACCTTGACTACTAGATGGGAATTATTTTTAAAATAGAATGTTAACGTTTATTTTTTAGCAGCAGTGTTTTTTTAAAAAAAACTTTTTCATAAATAATAAAAAGCAAAGTATCATGGAAAGAGCAAGACCACGTTAAGTGGCTCTTAAAAATAACCTAGAAAACTTTTTTAATAATAATACAGAGTAGTTTTGGTCTTTGATCTTTCTTCATTGTCACACTATTTACTGAATTTTAAGGGATTGGCACACATTTCAGTCTTATCTGGCTTGGTCTGTTGGCAGCTTAAGGTCTGAGGAGCTTTCTTCCTCTTATATTTCAGTTCTTTTCCCTAAATTAATATCAAGATCTTGAAAATATCTCTGAACACTAGTCAAAAATTTTCCCAACTTGTTTAACAATCTGTTCCTTTCAAGTGTGTGAGGTACGTATGTCTGGGGGAGGGAAGGCAGGCTAAGCTTGCATCTGTGATAACAGCTCTTGTCCTGTCTTCTAGCAACTGTGGTACTTACAGTACATAAACTGAACTGCTAACATCTTACCTTGAAACTGAAAAAGCAGGAGTCACAACTTCAGGTTTCAGTATCTCTCAGGCATATTTGTGATAAAATACAATCCCTCCTCTTTTTGCCTTCTCCTTGCTCCCCCAAGTTGCAAAAACACCACTATGTACCAGTGATGAGTAAATGGAACAACCTTTTAAGGCAGCTGAGGATAGAATACTTAAGATTTGTATGTGGGGAGTTTAGTTTGTGCAAAGAAAATATTGATGCAGTGAAGAGCAGTACTGAAAGAAGAAGTAAGGAAGACTTACTTCCTTATGGGGTGAAGAAATACAGAACTGAAGCAATGGCAATAGCTGCTGCAAGCAAGAACTGGCAGGCAGGTTCAGGGGTCTGAAGTCAGTTGGAAGACTGCCTTTACCTGCCCTTCGCAGTTCATGTAAAATACATTTAAACGGAGGCTGTGAATTTCAAAGTCTTACAGTGTAACTCACAGTGTGAAACTTTGTAAATGACCAAAATACTCTTGTCTACTATTGAAGGTGACTGCTACAAGGACTCTTCTATTCTTTGCATTCAGGTGCTGCTTGCAAAATCATCACAATCATCTTTGTGGTCATGGCAGTATGTTTGTATAAGCCTCCACCAGCGAGTGCAGCCCTGTCACAAAAGGATTCAGAAATGGTATCTGCTATACACACGTAAATCATGAGCAAATCAGGGGCTTTCGAAAGAAGCCAATAAGAATAAGCACTGCTACAACACTTGTAACAAAGTTCCTGTTCCTGCACACCATTAGCTAAATATAAAGGATCATATTCAGTTCTTGAACAACTTAAAATATTTATGCATGTGTAGTGTTCTCTAACTTGCTAAACATACTTTTTAGTATTGTTGTGTATATACAAAAAAGTGACACTTAAATTTGCAGTCTAATTTTAAATATCTAATTTATAACTTAAGTGAAACAAGGAGGAATACTCTGATCAAAAAAAACCAGGAAAAATGAGCTGAACTGGGCTGACTGTGAGCCCCATTTCCCCCAGCTTATAAAGTAATACCTAAGTGAGACTGTAGTGGGAGAAAACTACCTTGGTATATTAAAGGAAACTGTGGATGTTTAAAATGGACTTATTTTAATGTGCATATAATCTGGGCTAGTGCCTTAGTTGGGGATTTTGACTGCAGATACACTTGGGAACGTGCAAGTATGGACATGTTTTAAAAATTTTTACATGTTATCCTAATGGTGTAAGTTCACTTTTTAGTATTTGCAGAAAAATGTAAATAGTTATTATAGGATAGCTGGGTTTGTAATGGCAAATTGTTTGTGCCTAAGTTTCTATCTGGAATATATAAAGAAAGTTGCTGTCCAGCTGCTTTCTTTAGGCATTGTTAACATTTTTCTATAAAATTGAAATAAAACCTATTTTCTTACTACTTCTGTGTATGCTATGTCATTTCTAAGTGTCTGAGTTCTAGGCTTCTCAACTCCAAGAAACACAATGCTGGAATAACAGAATCGTATAGGTTGGAAAAGACCTTTAAGATCATCAAGTCCAACCCTAAACCTAACACTACCAGGACCACCACTCAACCATGTCCCTAAGCACCTCATCCACATGTCCTTTAAATACCTCCAGGGATGGTGACTCAACCACTTCCCTGGGCAGCCTGTTCCAGTGCTTGATAACCCATTCAGTGAAGTAAAATTTCCTAATATCCAGTCTAAACCTCCCCTGGTGCAACTTGAGGCCATTTCCTCTTCTATCACTAGTTACCTGGGAGAAGAGACTGACCCTCACCTCTCTACAACCTCCTTTCAGGTAGTTGTAGAGAGCAATAAGGTCTCCCCTCAGCCTCCTTTTCTCCAGGCTAAACAATCCCAGTTCCTCAGCTGCTCCTCATAAGACTTCTGCTCCAGACCCTTCACCAGCTTCGTTGCCCTTCTTTGGACATGCTCCAGCACCTCAATGTCTCTCTTGTAGTGAGGGGCCCAAACCTGAACACAGTATTCGACCTGCGGCCTCACCAGTGCCAAGTACAGGGCCACGATCACTTCCCTAGTCCTGCTGGCCACACTATTTCCATCCAAGCCAGGATGCCATTGGCTTTCTCAGCCACCTGGGCACACTGCTGGCTCATATTCAGCTGGCTGTTGACTAACACCCCTATGTCCTTCTCTGCCAGGCAGCTTTCCAGCCACTCTTCCCCAAGCCTGGAGCGTTGCATGGGATTGTTGTGGCCCAAGTGCAGGCCCTCACACTTAGCCTTGTTGAACCTCATACCATTGGTCTCAGCCCATCAATCCAACCTGTCCAGATTCCTCTGTAGAGCCTTCCTACCCTCAAGCAGATCAACACTCCAGCACAACTTGATGTCATCTACAAACTTACTGAGGGTGCACTTGATCCCTTTGTCCAGATCATTGATAAAGATATTAAACAGGACTGGCCCCAACACAGAGCCCTGGGGAACACCACTTGTGACTGGCTGCCAACTTGAGTAAACTCCCTTCACCACCACTCTTTGGGCCCGGCCATCCAGCCAGTTCTTTACCCAGCGAAGAGTACACCCGTCCAAGCCCTGAGCAGCCAGTTTTTCCAGGAGAAAGCTGTGGGAAACCATGTCAAAGGCTTTACTGAAGTCTAGATAGACAACATCCACAGCCTTCCCCTCATCCATTAGGTGGGAAGTTAGCAAAGAATATGTATGAAAGCATCAAAAGTAGGAAAATACAGCTGTAGTTGTTCCTTTTGATTTATACACTGTATGCTATTAAAACTGTATAGCACATCCATTGTGCTATACAAATTAGCCCACTCTTACCAGTTATTAAACTATTACTGGTTACTGAAATATCATTCAATATTGACTGAAAACTTTTAATGAGCAAGATATCCTCTGCACTTGCTTTACTTTGTTAATGTAAACTTCCTTTCTGTTGCACTGGCTATGCATGTCACTCTTATGTAGCTGTGTGTGTCCTTTTCATCTGGTTACATGGACTCTACTCATTGACCCTACCAAGATTTTTAAACAAGTGTTACAGCAAAGGTTTGTGGCATATAGGTCATATTTAATCTAATTCTTTAAATGCAGCTGTTAAACTAGGTAGAGGTTAAGTATACAACTGAAGAAGAGGATCCTCTATAACTATTTAATAAGAACTATTTGGGAAATCAAAATAGACTACACCTCCTGAAAGCACAGGAATTCATGGCTTTTGAGGCAGAGGAGGAAAGGGGCAGAATACAACTGAATTTATGCTTACTCTGTTTAGTCTCCTGATAACTTAATTTCCTCATAAATGTGTTTATAGCAAGGTGGGTAACTTGCTTTGAAAGAACTAAATACTGATCTTCCACAAAGTTTGGGAATATGGCCTAAAACTCTGAATTCCATTTTGAGCGCTGATCATGGTTTGTGTGGGGTATAGCAAATCACTTAATCATAGTAAAGACATGCAGTATGGTAATTAAACTGGTAAACTTGCTTCTCTTGTTCTTTCTTGGGCTGTGAGATCATAGTTTACAGTATCTGCTGCTAAATATGATTGCACAGATTACAAAACTTGTGGGGCAGAGCAACAGGAGCTTCCTCTTCTGAGGAAGTTATCAGCACTCTTAGTTGCACTGGAGTGGTTATTTGGGTGGAGAAGGAAGGAAGTATGGCCATGGTGTAAAATTACAGTTAACACTAAAGGCTGTTGCAATTTGTTATCTAGCCTATGACTTGTTAAAGATTACCCTCTCTAGTTTAGGAAGAGCAGCACAATGATTAGAAGAGAGACCAAATATTTAGAACTGGGTAAGTTTACCCATTTACCTTGTGTCATAGCAATGCTAAATTAATTGATATAGCAATAGATGGCAGAGATCAGTAGGTGGTGTATCAAAGGTTTTAGTAAGTAAAAGTAAATATCACAGACAAACTGAACATGTGTGTGCTAGATATTTGGACAGGGAGGGTGAACTAAACTGCCCAAATGACTAGGCGCAGAGGATCAAAGCACAAAGTCCAGTTCAAGTCAAGTCAGTGGTGCTGTACCCCACAGATCAATACTGGGGCCAATCCAGTTCAACCTCTCCATTAACGACCTGAATGATGGGATAGATTGTGCTCTAGAGGAGTGGCTGATAGACCAGATGATTGTGTTCCATCCAGAGGGATCTTGAAAAGATGGAGAAAGGGGCAAACGGGAACCTCATGAAGTTCAACAAGGGGAAGCGCAAAGACCTGCGCACCCAGGGACAAGTAACCCCATGCACTAGTAACATGCAGGGGGCCATCCAGCTGGAAAGCAGCTTTTCAGAGAAGGTTCTTGGGTTCTGAGCTGGGGAAGCTCTCTTCAGCCAGGAAAAGGGAAGGCTCAGGGGGATCTGAGCCTTGAAGAGGGGGAAGCCAGACTCTTCTAATTAATGCCCAGCTGTGACTGGATGAGAGGCAGCGGGCACAAACTGAAACACATGAAGTCCCCTATGAACACAAGAACTTTTTTTTTTTTTAACTGTGAAGGTGGTCAAACATTGGAACAGGTTGCCCGAGAAGTTGTGGAGTCAGCATTCTTGGAGATGTTTAAAACCTGACTGGACATGATCCTGAATAATCTCTTCTGGCTGAACTTCCTTGAGCAGGGGGGTTGGACTAGATGATCTCAAGCCATCCCTTCCAACCTAAACGGTTCTGTGTTTCTGTGAGATGCTCCTCCGTGTGGCCTTTGTCCTATTCACCTTGTGATGTGTAACTTCCATATGGATTCTTGCAAGGGAAGACCTATCAGTTCTTGTGGAGTGTCCTTTGGTTTCTTCTTTTGGGTTTTGTTGTTGTTTTTCGTTTGCCTTTTTTTTTTTAATATCAGCTTGTATCTCACATTAAACAACATTTAGCAGCTAATACTGTGTGTACGTCTTACTGGATTATATTAGTTCTTTTCATGCTAACAGTGACAAAACATTTCAAACAGCAGTTGGTGGTCTTCTGTGATTTGTACATGCTCTGTGAACTACTGTTTAGAGTGCTTACACTGCTAAATTCATGGACTCAGATCTTTGAGGTTGTATTAAGTACCATGGATTTGGGCTTTAAGATGAATCTCAAGTATTGTCCAAAATAAAGATGATTTAAAACTTTTTGAAAGTTGCATCTTCTAACTAGCATGATTATTTTTAGAAGCAAATCCTAGTGCAAATGAAGCTGTCCAACTAAGCATTGTAGTTGTGTGGCAGTGTGCTCCCCCCCTCCCCCTGCTCCCTGCACAAGCAGTAACCATCAGTGGGAGTCATCTTGATAGCTGCATCCAGCTTATGGTGGGCCTTGAGGACGAATACCAACAAAGTAGCCAAGGGCTGCCTGAAGCAGGGATCTAAACCTCTTGCTGATATGCAAATGTGATCATAAGTCAATCATCCTACTCCTTAAATAGTGGACAGCCCAGGGCCCTTTGAGCTCTCCTGCACGGCAGCTGGCTGCACGCCAGGATCTCCCCTTGAGCAGGGACGCCTCTCAAGGTTCCTCCTCGAGGTTGAGAGATTCCTTGCCACAACAGATCCTCGGTAAGTGATTAATAGCATGCTAAACTTTGAAATCTTAGCTAAGTGATATAAAGGATTGATTGCGCACATATATAATCCTTTAGACATAAACCGTTGACCAAGTCTGGGACTAGGACTGGATCTAGCCACACCTAGACTCCTGTCTGAGAAGGAGTTTAGAAAGCAAGGGGACCCTTTCCAAACCTCATGACTCAACGGGAGGGTCTCCCTGACAGTTTTGTCTGACCCTGCCCTCTATGCAGTAAATAATCAAGTGTACCTCTCCATTGAATCTTGTTAAAACACTGTCGCATTGAACTTTGTTAACTCCCTATTCTGTATCAATAAACTATATTTTTACTTCTCTCTAACGAGTGAAGTGCACGCTCACTCCATCCGCGACAAATTGACGTAGTCAGCAGGATGGCAAGTAGTATCACTGATTATTTACAGAGGCATGGAGTGAATCCGAGTCCCAAATTCTCAGCAGAATGGACTCGTGACAATTGGCATAATTGGGAAGCCATTGAAGAACACCTAAGAGTAACTAGAGGCCACACAAAAGATGGAAAAGGGAAAGGAATTATCTGCAAGATGCTAGGTGCCCGTTTAGAAGCTGCACATCAGGAAAGAGACAACAGAAATAAAAAGGAGCAGGACCTAGAGAAAGAAATAGAAGGCAGAAAGGCAACTGAGTTGTTACTATCTTTAAAAACTGAACAACTGCAGAAACAGTTACAGGAGGAAAAGGAAAAAAGACAAAAGTTGGGAGAAAAGGTCGAGATGATGCTTGTACAGGCTCCCTGCCCCCCCCCGACATCATACAAATTAGGAAACTAATAGTATCCCCTGAAGACTGGGATGGAGACATCCGGGATGATCCCGATGATAGCGAGCCAGAAGATGACGACCCTTTGTTCCCCGCAAATCCTCCTGAGTATGAAGCCAGACCCATTGTTAAAACAGAAAGAACTGTGGGTCCTCGGGGTGGTCATTGTGAGAGACTGAAAGAGTTAATGTCTCAAACATTGTGGCGACTTGAGGCACTATTTGCATGGCGACGGCAGGTCGGTGAGCACGGCATGGGGGAGAGCGAGAGCGGGATGTAGAGAACACGTCGGAGGATGCGCGGTTCCGGGTTCTGCCGCACCTTACCATGTATGGCCAGAGGCCACACAGAGTTGATCTGAGGAAGGGGCTTGCAGCCGCCCAAGAGACCCCTTGCGACCACTCCCCTCCCCCAGTGCCTGCGCAGAAGATTGAGAACTTTCTAGAACAAGAACCATGCAAGTCCTGAAGGGGCGTACCTGGAGGTGGGGATTAGCTTATAAAAGACATGCCCCCCGCTGCCCCCCCCCCGGGAAGGGCGTGCACGCCCACCACTGGAGGATTGCCACGTCTGTCATCGTCATCGTGGGATCCAAGGGTGGTCATACTTTTTCTTTCTCTTTCCTCCTCTCTTCTCCTTTCCTTTTCTTGCTTCTCTCTTCCTCTGCTCTTCCAATATATATGCAAGTTTGGGATCGGGTTGCCCGGAAAATAGCTCCATTGCCAAATCGCCTTTGTTCGTTCGTTAAACTTGTCAGTTCGTTAAGTTTGTCCGTTTGTGGAATTCACCAGTTAATAAAGTTGCTGGCCAGACTGTTCCTCTGGGTCATTGTCGTGACTTTGCCAACCACGCGGCTCTGCGGAGCAGAGATCGGCTTTTGTCAGTACTCAAACAGTCGGGGAATCGAAAAGATTCACCCCCCTCGCAACCCACTGAGTGGGACGAGACAGTCATCCACGACGTACTACACAAACCATCCCCTGGGATCCGTTGCAATTGACAAATTTGCAAGAGAGATATAGCAGAAAACCAGGTGAAACTGAAACAGAATACTTGTGGCGAGTATGCCTCAGTGGTGGTGACCGAATAATGTTGAGTGAGGACGAAGCAAGTGGCTATTGGGATCCGGGAGTTTTCTTAAGTTTAGGACCTGACCCGACAAATACACCTCATTCTATCACCAGCAGAGTAGCTTATTGGGCTGGAGGAATAGTCACCATGGAGCGAGGTGAACCCTCCATAATTCCCATTAAATCTTTAAGTGAGCTCTCTACAGCTGTCACAAAAGCCGCCTGTATACAAGCCATGCACAAACGAGGGTCCCATGATGTCCCACTGTCTGCTACAGTAGATTTTGCCATGTTAAAACCACTGATTAGAGGAGCCCCGGCAATTCTTAAATCCCATTTAGTTGCAAAACGAGATGAGATCAAGAAAGACACAGAACACAAGGAGGGACTAGGTGACAACGCTCAAAATGCCCACAAGCAGCTCCCTACATGGGCAGATTTGATGCACGGCATTGTGAACTACAGCCGTGAGATGGGCTGGCACAATGCACCAGCTGAAAAACAAAACCTGAAGCCCCGGGGAGGAGATCACAAAGTAAGACCCATAAAACGGGAAACAGAAACTAGATCGAAGGGAAACAAATTTAAAAACCCCCAAACAGAATCTCGAGAACAAAGGAATGAATTGTGGAGGAATGCATTAGCTTTAGGCATTCCCAGAGCTGCGATTCAAGGTCAACCTACTGGCATTATTTTAAGTCTAATTGAAGCATTCCAGAAATGAGGTAACGGTGAAAGGAAGGACCACATTTCAACTCCTCCTGCACCAGACCCCAGAAGGGGAGATAACCCCTTCCTCCCCCTTAGGGAGGAACTGCAGGGCATGAAGTCAAAAAACGAGTAGTGTCTGGAAGGCAATTGGGCCTGCCTGTCCGGAAAGTGGAGGCTTATCAGTGGATAAATGATAACGGCCCATACATTTTAATTCCAGTTGGTCCTCAAAGACAATTGGTAAAGTTTTTAATAGATACGGGAGCACAAATTTCACTATTAACACAACAAGATACCGAGAAGCTGGGTGTACGACCCAGATGGCAAAGAGTTAAAATTACCGGCGTGAACGGAGTGAGTGTTCAGTGCCAAACTGCCAAGGTCAATTTATGGCTCCCAGGTGAGAAGTGCATGTCGCGTACTCGCTTTGCAATTAAAGATCACCATGAAAATATTTTAGGTTTCGATGTTTTAAACATCGGTGTTCCCCAGGGCTCGGTGTTGGGGCCAGTTCTGTTTAACATCTTTATCAATGATCTGGACGAAGGGATCGAGTGTACTCTCAGTAAGTTTGCAGACGACACCAAGTTGTGTGGGAGTGTTGATCTGCTGGAGGGTAGGCAGGCTCTGCAGAGGGACCTGGAGAGGCTGGATCGATGGGCTGGGGTGAATTGTATGAGGTTTAACAAGGCCAAGTGCAAGGTCCTGCACTTGGGCCACAGCAACCCCATGCAACGCTTGGGGAAGAGTGGCTGGAAAGCTGCCTGGCAGAGAAGGACCTGGGGGTGTTGGTTGACAGCCGCCTGAATATGAGCCAGCAGTGTGCCCAGGCGGCCAAGAAAGCCAATGGCATCCTGGCCTGTATCAAAAATAGCGTGGCCAGCAGGACTAGGGAAGTGATAGTGCCCCTGTACTCGGCACTGGTGAGGCCGCACCTCGAATACTGTGTTCAGTTTTGGGCCCCCCACTACAAGAGGGATATTGAGGTACTGGAGCGTGTACAGAGAAGGGCAACGAAGCTGGTGAAGGGTCTGGAGCAGAAGTCTTATGAGGAGCGGCTGAGGGAGCTGGGACTGTTTAGCCTGGAGAAAAGGAGGCTGAGGGGAGACCTCATCGCTCTCTACAACTACCTGAAAGGAGGTTGTAGAGAGGTGGGGGTCGGTCTCTTCTCCCAGGTAACAAGTGATAGGACAAGAGGAAATGGCCTCAAGTTGCGCCAGGGGAGGTTTAGACTGGATATTAGGAAATTTTTCTTCACCGAGAGGGTTATCAAGCATTGGAACAGACTGCCCAGGGAAGTGGTTGAGTCGCCATCCCTGGAGGTATTTAAAGGACGTTTGGATGAGGTACTTAGAGACATGGTGTAGTGGTGGTTTTTGGCAGTGTTAGGTTTATGGTTGGACTCGATGATCTTAAAGGTGTTTTCCAACCTATATGATTCTGTGATTCTGTGATTCTGTGAAATGGACGAACCTGGCGCCTGCCGAACGGCAGCGTGTGGTCCTTCGGCTCGAACATCGATCCCAGCCCCAGCAGAAATCGGGAGGCTGCAGTGCGGGCACTGCACGCAGCCCCTGCGCTCCCAGAGTCAAAGATCACTAACATACCACAATATCCCATTTCTGCTGCGGCACGAAATGGAATTTCTGAAGTCATAGCTGATTTGGAGAAACGACAAATTATCTCCTGAACCCACTCCCCATATAACTCACCTGTCTGGCCCGTCCGGAAACCAGACGTGAGGTGGCGTTTAACAGTCGATTATCGGTGCCTGAACGCCAATACAGCCCCGCTCACAGCTGCTGTGCCAAACATTGCCAACTTAACAGCTACTTTGCAAGCAGCTGCACACCCATGGATGGCAGCGCTAGATGTAAAGGATATGTTCTTTATGGGTCCCTTAAAGGAGGAAGATAAAGAGAAGTTGCTTTCGCTTGGGAGGGAATACAATACACCTTTAACAGACTCCCACAGGGGCATAAACATTCACCCACGATTGCTCATGCTGAGCTTGCTGAACTTTTACACACAGTCTCACTCCCCCAAGAAGTGAAACTGTACCAATATATAGATGATATTCTGATTGGAGGAACTTCCCCTGAAAAGGTGGGGGAAGCGGCAGCAGCAGTATGGCAAGCACTAAATAAAGCAGAAATTGAGATTCCACCCAGAAAATGTCAGGGACCAAGCAAAGAAGTAAAATTTTTAGGTACTTGGTGGATAGCAGGCAGTGCAGTGATTCCTCCAGATACCTTAAGAAAAATTGAAGAGCTGCAAATGCCCCAATCAAGGAAGGAGTTACAACAATTAATGGGAACTTTAGGATATTGGAGGAAGCATGTGCCTGGATTTTCTATCATTTCCCGTCCTTTATACTCACTCTTACGGAAAGGCAAACCCTGGGAGTGGAAATTAGAACATAAAGAGGCAGTCAAAACTCTAACTGAAGAGTCAAAAGCATATCAGTCACTGGGACCAGTACACCCCCGCGACCCTATTATAGCCGAATGGGGTTTTGCCGAACATGCTACTTACTGTAACCTGTTCCAAACTGGGCCCGATGGGCCAAAAAGACCTTTATTATTTAGCTCAACTGCATTTAAAGAAACAGGACAACGATACTATGAATGGGAAAAGGGACTTTTATCTTTAGTCCGAGCAGTTAAACAAGTTGAGAAAATACATCAGGGACAACCTGTGCAAACTAGAGGACCATTTAATTTACTAGAAGCAATCCTAAAGGGCACTGCTCCCCCAGAAGGAGTTGCACAAAAACCCACTGTCCGAAAATGGTATGCCTACCTAACAGGAGTTGCAGAAAATATGCAACTAACTGAAGGACACACTAAAGTTTCCAAATTGCAGGTGCCCATAAACACAAACCCTTTAGCGTTACAACAACCGTTAAAACTTCACCCATTCTGGATGCACCACCCCTCACTGAGGGTACACCAACAGAAAACATTTGGCTTACAGATGCTTCAGCAAAAAGGGTAAATGGTAAATGGCAATATAAGGCTGTTGCATTAGATATTACCACCGGCAGACAAGTAGTAGAAGAAGGTGAAGGCAGTGCACAAGTAGGAGAAATAAGAGCAGTTGTTTTGGCAGCACAGAATGGAGCAAAAATCATATATGTAGACTCTTATTCTGTGTGGGCCGGTGCCACACAGTGGCTCTGTCAATGGGAAACCTTGAATTGGGAAGTAAATAGATCCCCAGTTTGGAGAAACAAAGATTGGCAATTATTACTAGATATAGCCAGGAAAACACCTTTCAAGATGGGATGGGTAAAAGCTCATGCTAAACATAATCAACCAGCCACAAAATGGAATCAAAAGGTAGATGAGCTAACTAAAATTAGGAAAATCACTTTAAATCCTGAGTGGTATCGATTGGGAGAATGGTTACATCAAAGTCTAGGCCACACAGGTAAAGAAGCACTTTACTTTGCTGCACAGAGTAAAGGCTGGCCTATAAATAGAAAAACTTGTGAAACTATTCTTACAGAATGTCCTCAGTGTAGACTGAAATTACAAGCAGAGCATCCTGCTAAAGCACCACCTTTACATATCAATGAAGGGAAAACTTTATGGTCTACATGGCAAATTGATTATATTGGACCATTCAAATCCTCTGCAGGATATCGATACATCCTTACAGGAGTGGAAGTAGTCTCTGGCTTGCTTATGGCGACTAAATGTCGGAAAGCCGATGGGCGAAATACAGTGCAAGGGCTATCAGTTTGGTTCTCAAATCTACCTACTCCTGATGTTATCCAGAGTGATAATGGCTCACACTTTTCGTGTAAGAAAGTGCAAGATTGGGCAAAACAAGAGGGAATTAGATGGGTATTCCACACCCCATACTACCCTCAATCAAATGGGATGGTAGAAAGAGCTAATGGCTTGTTGAAAAGGAATCTCAAACCACAGGAAGCTCAATGGGATACCAGACTTCCCAAAGTACTCCATCAATTAAATAATCGATATGGGCCTACTGGAAGCCCTGTGAGCCGAGCATTCTTTGTAAAAACTGAGCTTAGCGCTCCACCTACTAGGAAAAGAGAATATCCAATGACATTACAGCCAGGACAGCCTGTGATGGTCAATTTACCATCCATCTGTGCCTATGACTTTAACTAAACCTTGTGGCCCACTTGCCTGGGAAGCTACTGATAGCAGTGGTGCAAAACACAGAATTAGTTCACGATGGATTTTTCCTTCTTCTTAATGGGGTAACCTGTTTGGACTGTCCCCACCGAAACAAATCTCTATTTTCTCTTACAGCACCTCACAGGATGGCAGACGGAAATGCTGTGTTCATTTTACTATTCCAAACCCTAACAATGCTGCTTTTCTTAGCCTGTGGTCTAAGAACCCTAGAATGGCCATGGTCCCAAGCTCGTGTTAAGTACACTGGAAGCATGGGAATACACTCTAGTAAGGGAGATTTAAAGCTTTCCACCGTGGTCATGCACGGAACTGAAACATACTTAGAAAACAAATGGAGCTGGGATAAAGATGAAGCTGATGATAAAGTTCCCCGACTCCGAGGAACGTCAGGGAAAGAAATTAAAACAGGATGCCGGATGATCAATGGGTCTACCCATGAGAAGGCATCTCAGATTTCTGTGTACAACATTACATCAAAGCCAATAGCCAAAGATACAAAACTTTGCGCCTTTGAAAGACTGGACTGTTGGTACAATTTTACCTTAGTACAACCTGTTTTTGTAGTCTGCCTTGGGGCTCACCATCGTGTGGGATTATCCTTTAAATTTAAAATAGACATTATTGAGCCTAGCACAACATCCGCCCTGACTGTAAAGGATGAGAAAATTCTGTCCCCATAGATTTCTGAAGTTGGACCGTATGTGATCAAAAATACAGGCCAACAACAAGTGTTATTTAATCCATCATGGTCTCTTAAACGAGTAGAACTGCTGATGCAAATTAATATGTCTGCAATCAAACTGACCTGTTCACCATTCCTAGGTACGTCCTATGCAGGATGGTTAGCATGATTACATGGGCGAACTCTCACCTCTCCAAGACGAACAAGGAGAGATGTGACTGGTATCATAGGGACAGGATTGGGAGTCTTAAATAGTATCAATGCCGAAGTACTCATAAACAAACTGAGCGCAACAACAAGTGATTTAAACAAATTAGAACACCCATTACGGTCTTCTCTATTAGCATTGGGAACTAACCAATGGCTCTTATCTGATATATTACCTCAGTGGAAAAGAATTAATGAAAGGGACCACCAAGTGATTGTGGATGCACTTGGTGTAGCCCAAACCAATGTTTCTCTAGCTCTTAGTTGTATCCAAGCTCAACTGTGGATGCAATCTATGGTAGCAGCAATTATAAGAGAAGGTGAAGAGGGCACCTTACCCACTGAAATTCGAAAGGTAATTTGGGATAATGCAACTAAATTTGAGAAAGAATTCCAGTCCTGGTGGTATTTAGTCAATTTCACTTATGACCCCATTAGCAACAAGGCCACAGCTTTTGTCTTAACAATACACAGTGCTTCAGTATACACCATATGCCCAATCATTGCGTTAGGATTAAATCACAATGGAACTGTACTCTATCCATTAGAACATAGAGCATGGCCCCACAGAAATGGAAACAAATGGCAAACTGTTGATGTTAATGCATGCATTGTACGGGAACAACAAGGATTCATTTGTGAGAGTAACACCCTCAAAGCCCAAGACATCTGTCTTGACACTGAACAAAATGTTTGTCATTTTGAAATACGACCTGATGAAGCCCCTGAAACTGTACTTGTGTATATTGGAAAAGGATGTGTTTGTATGAGAACCCTTTGTGATTTTATATTTGTAGATAACGTTCCTGTAGATACAAGCAATCGCTCAAATATTTGTGTTTGTAACTTTACTAAAATTGTGGGGTGTGACTTCAATTATTCAGCTCCTGTTACGTCTTATCAACTGTTACAATCTAACTATACACTGAGTCAAGATTTATTGCCTACCCCCATCAGAATGAATCTTACATTAGTGAAGAAACTACTACAACACGGTGACCTGTGTCAACTGCTGGAACGCGTCCGAAAGAATGGACACAAAACTCTGATCACCGTTCATCATGATGCAGAAAAGATACACCATGTCTTGGAAAGAGTGAAGAAGGATGGAGAACACCATTGGTGGGAAACTCTTCTTGGATGGTCACCAACAGCAACGGGAGTGTTTAATCTTATGCTTCACCCAGTTGTCATTTTACTAACTCTAACATTAGTGTGTCTATTGCTTATAATTATATTGTATATAAAGGTTTGGCACATGATAAAGCAAATAACCCAACGTCAACCACCCAAAACATACAAATTAACGCATAACAAATAGCAGTGCTTCACTGTCTACTTACCATGGATCTATAAGCGCACAAACTATCAATATACTATTTATGGCACAGAGGCAAGGGGTAACAGTACCACCACTCTGTGAAGGTAAGATGAATTGACTATAGTCACGGGGTGGAGTGTGGCGGTGTGCTCCCCCCCCCCCCCCCCGCCTCGCTCCCTGCACAAGCAGTGACCATCAGTGGGAGTCATCCTGATAGCTGCATCCAGCTTATGGTGGACCTTCAGGACGAATACCAACAAAGTAGCCAAGGGCTGCCTGAAGCAGGGATCTAAACCTCTTGCTGATATGCAAATGTGACCATAAGTCAATCATCTTACTCCTTAAATAGTGGACAGCCCAGGGCCCTTTGAGCTCTCCTGCACGGCAGCGGGCTGCACGCCAGGATCTCCCCTTGAGCAGGGACGCCTCTCAAGGTTCCTCCTCGAGGTTGAGAGATTCCTTGCCACAACAGATCCTCGGTAAGTGATTAATAGCATGCTAAACTTTGAAATCTTAGCTAAGCGATATAAAGGATTGATTGCGCACATATATAATCCTTTAGACATAAACCGTTGACCAAGTCTGGGACTAGGACTGGATCTAGCCGCACCTAGACTGCTCTCTGAGAAGGAGTTTAGAAAGCAAGGGGATCCTTTCTGAACCTCATGACTCAACGGGAGGGTCTCCCTGACAGTTTTGTCTGACCCTGCCCTCTATGCAGTAAATAATCAAGTGTACCTCTCCATCAAATCTTGTTAAAACACTGTCGCATTGAACTTTGTTAACTCCCTATTCTGTACCAATAAACTATATTTTACTTCTCTCTTACGAGTAAAGTGCACCCTCACTCCATCTGCAACAATTCCCTCCCAACTTCTTGTGCAGCTGGCAGAGCATGGGAAGCTGAAAAGTCCTTGATTTAGTATAAGCACTACTTAGCAACAACTAAAACGTCTCTGTATTATCAACACTGTTTTCAGCACAAATCCAAAACATAGCCCCATACTAGATACTATAAAGAAAATTAACTCTGTCCCAGCCAAAACCATCACAGGTATTTATTAATCATCAGTGAATCTTCTGCTACGGCTCAATATATATAGAGATCACCACTCCAGAGACTAAAGATTGGGGCTGGGGGTGGGATAAGGACTGTTTATTTTTCTCCTAATCAGAACTTTTTTGGCAGTAGTTTTGCATTATTTTTAATAGAAGTCAATAGCTGGTGATGGAAAGACAAAGATTGAAGCAGAGCAATCCTAGACGAATATGCACCGGCAGAATAAAACATGAGAGCTAGAGTCTCCTCTTCCTCTCACAAACACAGACATTCAGATGAAGAAAATTAAAAAATATGCAGGAGAAGGGAAAGAAGGTCTCAATTTTTTTTTACATTTATAATTATGAGCACATTCCAAGTGTGTAAACTGATGGGAAATTTGGGTAGGAACATGAGGGATTTTTTCATAATATAGTATTATGAAACAACATAGGGACAGCTAAACTGCACTGAAAGGTAAGGCATAGCTTTAAATCCTCAGATTCCTTCCAGATTTTGTTCAAAAGACCATAACTTTAAAAACTGTTATAAATTCCATGATGATGCTTTCAGTTTTTAACCTGCAAAACACAGTCAATAGATTTTCATTCAGAGATTTCCGTAGCAAGATGAATCTCGGGCATCCACCAATACCTACTGAGCTATATGAAGATGAACAGCGTAGCTGTATTTTGAAATCCAGGGCAATGTAGCAATTGAATTATTTAAATTAATACTCAAGAGTGAATTCAAGACTAAACACTGGTTGCAACTATATCATCATTTAAGTAGTTATGTAACAGCACCCTCGCTTGTCAATAAGTGCATTCTTTTGAATTTATTATTTCTGCCCAAATAATCAATTTTGTATTTTTTCTTATATATCATGTACACATATTAGAATGAACACTTAGTTCAAACTTTCCTTAAGACGAGGATTTTAATAATTGTATTTGAGACTTCACATGCAATTTATTTTACATCAATTTCTTCATGCATTTTGAGTCCATACCCAGCAATATTGCTTTTCCCTTACTCTGTATAGGAATAAAGAAAGTGCTCAGCTACATGTTACTTTTAGCTGAGGTATTTCTCTGAAGCAATACATTATAAGGAAGAGCATACTGCAATATCAGTCTTCAGAAGAGTCCACACAAACATGTGGACTGGACCTGCCTGTGATTACTCCAGTCCTGCTTTCACTAGTGTGGAAGGCATTTCAGTCTTCTTTTGTTACAGTTAGAGAGATCCGTAACAAAATGTATCCACATTCTATCCAGATCTGGAGCCTGTTTAATGCTTATGCATTATAAAATATTTCTGCACCTATAAGACGCTTTAAAACATGGAATTTAATGGGGAAGAAAAAAAATTAGAGTAATTTAAAATGGTTGTTTCAAATAACAATAAAAATTCCAGACATCAAACTAAATTCCTAATTAAAACTAAGTTGGTCTTTAGGAATAACTGAGTGACACAAAATTAATGGTTTTAGAAAAAAACTAAAATGGAATCTATGGGTCATGGTGAAACAATATGAACATCATGAATACCATCATTTTTGTTCTTACCAACACAAGCAAGCTACTCTCATCCGTAGTGATAATTGAATCCCTGATCAATAAATTAAACATAAAATGCTGAGGGCTACCCACCATCTTCCCTCTGCTGATTAACTGTGCCAAACAATATGCTCCCGCAGAGAGACATTTCATGTTAGTGCACAAACCGCTAAGTGAAATGGTCAGTAACAGATCAAATTCAAACTGGCTCTGTAATACCATGTCAAGATTAACGCTGAAGCTGGACAGAAGGAAGACAACTATTTCTGACACCAGAGGACTGAAATTTGCAGGAATTTCACACCACTAAAGCAGCAGGGAACTGTCAGTCCAAAAACACTTACATGATCAACAAGGTACAGCAAATCCATCCAGACTAGGTCCTGTCTGCCCTGTAGACTGTCTGCAGCAGTTTGGGAGATATGAAGACTTACAAGGAGAGTTTATTTCCTTACCTTTACTGGCATGACCCGGAGGCCCATCTTCAATCCCACATACCAGACAGCACGAAGGCATGAGGTTGCACAGCCCCTAAGGTAGGGCAGTGCTAAGCTCATATCTTACTTTAGCCCCATGGTTGCACAGTGAAGGTGTCATTCCCCAGCACCTCTGTGAGGTGCCTTTCTCCACTTATAAATCTTGTAGACTTCAACCAGGTCAAACATTTCTGTAGCTGACTTGTATTCTAGGTACTCTCATGACATCACAGATACAAGGCTAAACTGGTGCTTTTTCCTATAAGCCCATAACAATTTATTTTTTGTTGCCTTATGAAATTGTGTTGCCTGTTTTTTCTCACATCTTTACAAGAAGTTAAGAGGTAGACAATAAAGATTTAGAATATCCCCTCAATAAAGTATATACTCCCATTAGTGCTGATATGGATTATATATCTGATCAGCAAGATTTTCAAATGGCAGAAATTATATTAAAGTCACAATAAAGTATGTAGTGCCAAATATGTGAATAAAGCCTAAATTAAGTTTAAGAAAATGTACTTCAACAGGAAGAGAAATGGTATATTGAACTTTTCCAGCATCCTTCATCTTGTCATAAGGTAAATAGCGCTGAATCTTTCAGCACCACAGAAAAATTTCTTCTGTCTTCAGTTGGCCTTTTTCTCCAATTGCTAACTACAGTAGTAGAGTCATTGAAAAGAAAAAAAAGGAATTGCCCCCAATTGCCCCAGAATAAAAATTCAAAACATAAACACATTCAAAAGTTTAAATATGGTGCTTCAGGTTATAATGTCGACAACTATAAATTAAAGGCCTTTGCTGGATGGTCAGGCCCAAAGAGTTGTGGTGAAAGGAGCTAAATCCAGTTGGCAGCCGGTCACAAGTGGTGTTCCCCAGAGCTCAGTATTGGGGCCAGTTCTGTTTAATATCTTTATCAATGATCTGGACAAAGGGATCGAGTGCACCCTCCCTAAGTTTGCAGATGACACCCAGTTGGGTGGGAGTGTTGATCTGCTTGATGATAGAAAGGCTCTACAGAGGGATCCATACAGTCTGGATCGATGGGCCGAGGCTGATTGTGTGAGGTTCAACAAGGCTAAATGTCAGGTCGTGCACGTGAGTCACAACAACCCCATGCAACGCTCCAGGCTTGGGGAAGAGTGGCTGGAAAGCTGCCTGGCAGAAAAGGACCTGGGGGTGTTAGTCAACAGCCAGCTGAATATGAGCCAGCAGTGTGCCCAGGTGGCCGAGAAGGCAAATAGCATCCTGGCTTGTATCAAAAATAGTGTGGCCAGCAGGACTAGGGAAGTGATCATGCCCCTGTCCTTGGCACTGGTGAGGCCACACCTTGAATAGTGTGTTCAGTTTTGGGCCCCTCACTGCAAAAGAGACATGGAGGTGCTGGAGCATATCCAAAGAAGGGCAATGAAACTCTTGAAGGGTCTAGAGCAGAAGTCTTATGAGGAGCGGCTGAGGGAACTGGGATTGTTTAGTCTGGAGAAAAGGAGGCTGAGGGGAGACCTTATTGCTCTCTACAACTACCTGAAAGGAGGTTGTAGAGAGCTGGCTGTTGGTCTCTTCTCCAAATAACAAGCCATAATACAAGAGGAAATGGCCTCAAGTTGCGCCAGGGGAGGTTCAGGTTGGATATTAGGAAGAATTTCTTCACTGAAAGGGTTGTCAAGCATTGGAACAGGCTGCTCAGGGAATTGGTTGAGTCACCATCCCTGGAGGTATTTAAAAGGCATGTTGTCCTGGTTTCAGCTGGGATAGAGTTAATTTTCTTCCTAGTAGCGGGTATAGTTTTGGATTTTGTACGAGAATAATGTTGATAACACACTGATGTTTTAGTTGTTGCTAAGTAGTGCTTACACTAGTCAAGGACTGAAAAAGCTGAAAAGCTTCTCATGCCCTGCCAGTGAGAAGCTGGGAGGCGGCACAGCCAGGACAGCTGACCCAAACTGGCCAAAGGGCTATTCCATAGCCGTGTATCACATCCCCTATCATGCACCAGCCTCTGGGAAAATCGAAAAATGCAATGGACTGTTAAAGACTACACTGAGAGCAATGGGTGGTGGGACATTCAAACATTGGGATACACATTTAGCACAAGCCACCTGGTCAGTCAACACTAGGGGAATCTGCCAATCGAGCTGGCCCTGCCCAATCAAAATTTTTATGTACTGTAGAAGGGGACAAAGTCCCTGTAGTGCACATAGAAAATATGCTAGGGAAGAAGACAGTCTGGGTTATTCCTGCGTTGGGCAAAGGTAAACCCATTTGTGGTATTGCTTTTGCTCAAGGACCTGGGTGCACTTGATGGGTAATGAGAAAGGATGGGGAAGTTTGATGTGTACCTCAGGGGGATTTGACTTTGGGTGAGAATAGCCGAAGAACTGAATGGTATGATGTTAATTGCTACGTAATACTGTACGTCATCAGTTCTATGGTTGCTATATGCTGTAGCAATGGTATTACAGTAAAAATCACCCAGATTAATGAAGAATGAACTTTTATGAAAGCAAGCAAAGTGCAGCAGTGATGGAACCAGAACTGGCTTCAGTATGCATCAATCCAACACCACACACCATCTGTCCTGCCCTGAAGGACTGTTATGACAGGTGGAGCCCAAAGTCATGGACTAAATGAACTCAACAGACCTTTAAGAGGGAAGGCCCATAGACTAAGTGAATGATATCTGTGTGTATACATTAAAAGACAGGAAAAGTGGTGGTAATTAATTAGAATGTATTGGAAAGTGTAGACCCCTGGCATGATGTAGATGGTATAGGATAAGGGGTGGCTACTGTCCTGGTTTTGGCTGGGATAGAGTTAATTTTCTTCCTGGTAGCTGGCGTAGTGCTGTGTTTTGGATTTAGTATGAGAATAATGTTGATAACACACTGATGTTTTAGTTGTTGCTAAGTAGTGCTTACACTAGTCAAGGACTTTTCAGCTTCCCATGCTCTGCCAGCAAGAAGCTGGGAGGGGGCACAGCCAGGACAGCTGACCCAAACTGGCCAAAGGGGTATTCCATACTATATGATGTCATGCTCCCCCCATATAAACTGGGGGAAGTTGGCGGGGGACAACGATCGCTGCTTGGGGACGGCCTGGGCATCGGTCAGCAGGTGGTGAGCAATTGCATGGTGCATCACTTGTTTTGTATATTCTTTTATCATTATTATTGTTGTTGTTGTTGTTGTTGTTATTATTGTTATTATTTTATTTTCCTTTTCTGTCCTATTAAACAGTCTTTATCTCAACCCACAGGCTGTTTGGGGTTTTTTTTCCAATCCCCGCCACGTGGTGGGAGGGTGAACAAGTGGCTGTGTGGTGCTTAGTTGCTGACTGGGGTTAAACCATGACACGTGCAGATGTGGTGCTTAGGGACATGGTTTAGTGGTGGACTTGGCAGTGCTAGTTTAACACTTAGGTCTAAGCTAAATGATTCCATGATTGCATGATTCTATTGTAAATACATACCCGTCCATGTTTGCATTTTTATATTCATTGTTTTTAGATTTTTTTAAATTTTTGCTACTGTTTCATTGATCAAAAAGTGAAGTACACATTTTTAAGTAACTTGTTTATGGCCAGGTAACGCATCAAGGTTCATATATATGGTGACTGCCAGTCCAAAGTACTGATAAGCACTTAATTGGGACTTGAGTAAGCAATGCTTAACTCAAGTCTAGAAAAAAAACAGAATGCTGGTTCATTCATGATGGTGCTAAATATCAAGACTATGTGTCTCCATAGAAGTACGCTACTGTGGGAGGTACATTACTGGAAGCATGAACAGTCAGTAATTATTTGAATGCTTCATTAAGTTAACTGTAGTGCAGACATGACATCAACAAGAAGAAAATATAACACTCAAAGAATTAACGCTGAACGAAACGTATGTCAGCAAGTATTAATCTAATTTTGTACTCTTCTCAGAAGAGCATGAAATAAATGAAGTTTTGTTTATCCAAAACAGATTTCAAAAGTCACTGGAGTACATGTCATTGAATCTCTTTCTTGGCAATAGTCCTACTAGTATTCTGACATATAAAATCATCTCTGTGCGATAACACATTGTAAATTCATGTTTGTAACATCCATGTTTGTGATATCCCGTAAAGACTTCTCTGTGTTTGATTATTGGTACATGGGTATTTTCTTACAATTTAGTATTGATACTTGGAAATATGATGTTGATAGCCCCTGACTGGATAACCAGAGAAAGTTCAGAGGATGATCACATCTGTTGAGGGGAAAGACTAAGCAAAATAGTCCTGATTAACCTAGAGAAGAGCTGACTGAGGAAAGTTAAGACAGATACATAAAACGATGAATGGCAGGTACAAGGTGAATAACAAATGACTGTTTACTATTTCTATGGACTATCCATCTTTTATTCTTGAAAATAATGAAAATTAGCTGACGTTTAAATCACAAGATGCATAGTCTTAGATCCTACTCATTGTAATAATTTTACAGCAACAGAGTCTGTGGAACCTAAACCCTACACAGTAGAGCTTACCATGTTTATGTGTGCTGCAGCTGCCATAGCACTGAGCACAAGTGAAAGTCAAAAAGGACAAGCTTACACTCTAATAAACTGTGTTACCAAGACGTTAATGAGAGGTTTCAGAAACTCAAAATGTGACAATTTTATACCAGACTTTACACTAATTATGTGGTTGATTTATATACTAAATTGGTCTATTAGCTAGTTGTGAGGAAATAGAAGCAAAAATATGACAGGTTTGCATGGTACTTTTTGAAGTTAAGACAGGAGAATATATATCAAATTTAGGTTACTAGATACGAATTTGCTGATCATTACCTTTTCTCTACTGCTCTTCCCCAGGTTAATTAGAGAACAATTTTTGCAAATCCAGATTTTGGAAACAGACCTTAGAGCATCATCCCAAACCTAAATTCTGTTGCTGAGATGGAAAAGAACTTTTTCTACTATGCATCGATCTTTTGTTAGGGTAATAGGCCTAGACAAAAAAAAAAAAATTAGATGTTGGGAAGATATTGTTTATCAAGGCCAACTGTTTTGATGTGACCAAACTCTCACTTTTGTTCATCTGTCTGCTCTAGTGGGTATATAAAGTATGTAATCTTCTCACCAAGTTCTGTAAATAAAGATCATAAAGTTCATTATTGCTGAACATTAAGGAAGAATGTATGTTTCACTAGCTAGAAAACAGACTCTAATTGCAAGGCCACAAATATTGGCATACTTCCATTCTTTCTGTTTGACATTGGCCTGCATTCATTATTATTTTGTTACTTCAGCCTTGTTGAAAAATGTGCCACTGCACCAAGGAAAAATAAATCATATGCTGTCTGTCAAGACCTGTTTGCTTTCAGAAAAAATGGCAGCAAAATGGAGCGCTTTGATGTAGCAAGTACTTACAAGCATTCTCCAAGTCATGGACAGTCTTCCTTCACAAAATAGGTCAGACTATTAAAGAACACGTCTCAACTAATTAAAAAAAATGGTAAGCCTTGTTCTGTTCATTAAAACATATTTGATTTAAATGTGCAACTTTCACCTCCAATGTGTTCTGACAGTTCACTCATTTTCAAAGACAATGTAGGAGTATCTCAGTCCCAGTGAAAAGGTAGCTGAAACTTTAAGCCATTGTATTTTTAGATGACTGGTTTTACCATCAGTATGCCTTCCATGCAAAAAGCAAGCATTCATATTTCAGTATTTCAATCCTAAAGGACCCCATTTTTACAGCAAACGTCCCTGAAAAACAGGGCATTGTTGCACGTTGTAGGGTCAGAACAAGGAGTTGGAAGGACACCTGCCAATACAATTGAAGATAGCATCTGCTCTCCATAGATATTTTCCAAGTGATATTTTCCATATTCCTTAAATGGTCCCTTATCAGTATCAGGGAAGTTTGAATCACTCATCAGAGATTCAGCCCTAGACTAGACAAGACTCGATGCTCAGCAAATCTTTGGCATCCTTGTTGCAACAGTTTTGTAGAGAATATTTATTATTTCACTCCGTGCCATAATTCCTTTTCATGTGAAATACCACTTCCGAAGGTCTATGCAAAAATGAAAACAATGGGATCCTACTTGTCCAGATGGCCTCTCTCAACAGCAGCAACACTGAGTCCTGGCAGATCAGAACTTCAAATCTCAGAACCGCCTTCTGCTAGCTGCTCCTGAGGTGTGCTCGCTACAAACCCCGAGTTCTTCAGAGCTCAGTCCCTAACGGTCCCCCGGAAGGATATGAAAACACCTAGTGATGAAGGCAAAACTCAAGAGCCACCAAGTCGTCAGGGATTCATCAAAGCTTCCCCCTAGAGGGGAGTATATATCCCCCTTTCCAGCATATATCAGAACATTGAGGGCAAAACCTTGATATCTGAGGGCACTTCACCCAAACAAAAAACACTCTGTAAAACATACAAATTTCAATGAATCATCATGATTGTGTGGAAAAATTCTGTATCCAGGTTCTCCCATGATTCCCCCTCAAGTAGTTGCAAATCCTGGTAACAGAACGTATGTGTGGTTGGCAGGGGAAAAGGTGTTGTTTATTTTCACTTTTTCTTAACACCTGGCACAGATCTGATGATTTCCTGATACATGCTGCTGCAAGAGGAAAACACAGCGGTCATCACTTAGTACCACATAGGAGCTGACACAGAGCTAGTAGAATCAATTTTCTTACACATGAGGGAGAACCTCAGTTGCTCTGCTAACCTGCAGATCTTGACTCCTTAGTCATTACAAAGACAGTGAAAAGACTTCACCACTTCTTCCCAAAACCCTTCAGGAAATTTATGTTGAATGAGGCTGAGAATCTGGTGCATGAATTCAGCCATGCAATCCATTACTTAATCATATGAAGATGTTATTGTGGTTCTGCTACTGTTTTAGAAAAGAGCCCTATACTCACAGGTGTGACCTGCCAGCCATAACATCTGTAACCTATAGTCTTGTAACCTGAATGATGCAATAATTACTTTTCAGATGGCAGTGGGGTCTTTAAAATCCATAAAATGCAATTATTTGTGCTACAGCCTAACTAGTTATATATGATTGGACATACATTATAGCCAACTGCTCTTAAAATGTGATAAGTACTTATGCTGTAAAGAAGTTTATAGAGGAGTTCAGTAAAGTTGTAAGCAGAAGGACAATAATGACTGTATATAGAGATAGCCTAAATGGACTGTTTGGAGCAAAGCCAGCTGCCAGCAGCCTATTTTTCAGTGCTATCTATTAGAGTCAGTTTCATTATTGCATTTCTGTTTTACTGCCACAGTAGAGAATACAAAGTAATTTACAGATCCATACCTTCATTCAATTATCTACGCAATCTAGCTTCACTAGAGATTCTCCTGTGCTTTAAACTAATGCATCAGACTGTTATGATTAGCTGCTTAGAAATTTACTTGGCATGTTCATAAATCCAGCCCACCATTGGCATCTGCTTATAAAAAAAAAAAAAAAATTAAGACCAAGGCTCAGTAGTTCTGTATTAATATTTCTCCCAGCACATACTTTCTCATTTTAATTATAAAGTCTTTGGATCATTTGAAGTTGACAGATGAAACCACCACTAACAAAAGATTGTTTAGACTCTGCTTAAGCTCTCTTATTTATTTAGCAGAAGATGTTTCAGCACCAATTAATCTCAAGGGCAGTTCAGTGCTTTTAATTCAGTGGTTTATATGATCCCTGGATATAACTGACATGTCAGCTTGTTAGGTTTTGCAGTGCTTTCAGGAGAGTTACTGCATATTAATGTAAGACTAGTATCATCTTCATATACCTATTATTATTTCAGTAGAAAGTATTTCAACATACACTGTTGGCTGTGAAGCTCAACCTTTTTACTTCTTTAAAGAAATCCAGAAGATCCTACTAGAAGAGAGAAGCAGATGGCTAGTCACCAGTTGGCAAGGAGGAGTATAGGAATCTACCTACCTCTAAATATAAAAATAACTGTTCGTAGCACTTCATTGTTTATTTACATTTTAGTACATGCAAAGAGATTACCTTGTATTTCCCATCCAGACATTAGACACTTCTGATTTTTATAGCTAAATAAAGTGTTGTGATAGGAACGCTTGTGATAAACTCTGTTTCTGGAAAGTTTACACACTTACAAACATACAAACTATACATAATTAACTTTTTTTAAATGAATTTACTTCTTTGCATTTGTATAAGATTTCAGCCCATTCAGACAGTCATAGTTACTCTAAAATATCACTCCCTCAATAATCTAAATTATGGGCACATAAATTATGGGCAAGCAATTAACTGTGAATATTCACTCTTTATTGGTTTTGACTGAACATGAACATTTCATCATAAGATTTTCCTTATTAGAGAGATCCAAAACAAATGTAGCACAGCTTTTCTTCCCACACCAGATATGCAGTGGCTGCTGCTACTATTGACTGAAGAGTGGAAGTTCAGACTGCTTTGCAAATCTTTTCCTAAATACAAAATACTAAAGACTTAGTTCCAGTTAGGAGAGGAGAGGAGAGGAGAGGAGAGGAGAGGAGAGGAGAGGAGAGGAGAGGAGAGGAGAGGAGAGGAGAGGAGAGGAGAGGAGAGGAGAGGAGAGGAAAACTCCATGATAGTAAAACTGTTTGAGATATGCAGTAAAATTAACAACAGACATTAAAAAATTTCCTTGTGAAGACAGATGAAACGTCACAACTAGATTGAAGAAAAAGGTAGAGACATATATGAAATACTGAATTAAAAAAAAGAGAGGACAAACTGAAGATTCAGTTGGATCCTTCATAACACGAGAAGAAAACAACATTCTCTGAAACCGAAAAGTGATAACTTGAGAATTCATTGCCAGCCACAACACAGCAGAGTACCCAGCTTAGTGAGATTCAAAATAAACTAGCTACTGATATAGTTAACAAGAACAACTCTATTACAGTAGAGAAGATAAAAAACAGTCTATAAACTCCTGTGCTGTAGAGTCAAAAGTTGGGAATGTTAAGGTTTCAGAAGCAGCTGCAACTTGGTTATTTTCATAATTACACATTACAGAGATCCTAACGCCATTTCTCTGAAAATACAGCCATGGTCATGCTAGGGCTAGTTGCAAAGGCCAAGGGATTAGAGAGCCAAGCTGACAAGATGAGCAGAAGGCAGATGCAGGAGTTGGAAGGCGGCTGGGCAATGGGTAGGAGCATTGTAGTGTGCTCTGAATACCCAAACATCTCCACTATCACTTTGATAACACTATCAAAGATAAGATACCAGAGTACATGCAAAACAAGGTTCACCAAGTGTATCACTCTCTTTGTTCATTTCATCTTTTTTTGATTGTAAGAAAAGATGGTAATGCCAACTCTTCCATGGATTTTGAGAATCCAAAGAAAATTTGAAAAGCTACATTCTTGCTATGTGAGAATTTATACATAGACACAGTGGAACCATGTCATTTTAAACAAACTCAGAAGATTTCAGTTTTGATCATCTTTAAGCCCACTCACATAAAATTTGTCCTTTGTCCTGCAAGACACACTCCCATAAGCTACTTTAACACAGGATGTTATGGATGCAAAAACTTTCTAGAAGTTAAGGGAAGAATGGACAAGTTCATGGAAACCCCATCTGCTAATAAACACAGAGTGCAGATAGAGAAACCACTCAGAAAATCCCTGAGTCAGAAAATCGCCAGAGCCTGGAATAGTCCATAGGAAACATTACTGTTTGCTGTACTGTCTTTTTCCAATTCTGTTGCTCCTCTCTAGATGTCCACTCTTGGACCATAACAGAAGAGAGCAGAGGGAACACAGTTGGACCCAGCAGGGCTGTCTTACAGAACATTTGCCTTACAGAACATTTTAGTTTTATGTCAGATGCAGATAGAATAAGGAAACCAATATGACATGAACACAGCAGTGAAATAAATGTCTTTGAAAAAATTTGCAAGCCCTACATTGCAATACCCACTATGGTTTCTTGAAAATTCTTTACTCTTTCCTCCAAATAGCACAGTACGATTCATTATGATACAATGGGATGAAATATGATCAAGTGGGGTCCAGGTACAACAGCATTCCGGTCAGTTCCTAGATGTCCCATTCCAACCTTTCAGGTCCATTTTGTGACCTTCCTGCCTTCTTTTCACCTGAATGTTTTCTACTTAATGAAAGTTCACAAGACTTTCTCTGATGACTGTTTAAATTTCTGCCTTTATATCTATGGCAGCAGAACAGTTCATTGACTCGCTTTATTCTTCCAGTGCTGTCCTTCGGCCAGGATGTGCTGCCATTCATCAATATTTTGCTTAGTAGCCCAACCAGTTGTGATGTTCCAGCAGAAAGGACAAGTTCCCATTTCCTTCTTTCTAGATTTTGTTTTACTACTTGAACACTGAATAGCCAAGGCATATCATGTTCAGCTTCAACCCCAAATAGCAAGATACTTTTTTTATAAGCTAAGTGTTTTCAGATCAGCTATAAAGCAGAAGCAGACCAGACTGAACAGGTCTTCTCTAATTTCAAGCAGCTCTGTTCTTCAGAGTTTGTTAGATTTTATAGTAAAAGAAAAGCAATTACTTTTACTATACCTCCCTCCAGTCAGAACAGAAGTGTTTAAAAACATCTTTACATCTTTTACAACTTTACACATCAAGCTCAGCGTAGAACTTCCACTACAAAGTAGTCTTTTATTATATTTTGCTTGTCAAAAACCATCAGTTGATTGGGTCCCCTATGAAGATTAAGTCAATGAGAAGAATGTCAGGGACTACATTTTGCCATATCATTTTCAAAATTGATATGGGAAATCTGAACTATGGAAGCTGTTTCATTATGAATTCTGCTACAAGTAGACATACTGTAATATTATACTACCTCTTATACTAATAGAAACAGAAGAGTCTAAGATTTTAAAGTTGTAATATGGAAAAAAAAAAAAAAAGAAAAAATATGGATAATTTCTAGAGCTTTTGTAATTTCCAGGGCCAGTAGATAGAAATATTAATTATATTAAAGATACTTGCTTTATGTAGAAATTTTCCAGAATAAACTCACTAATAAATCTAAGACTTTCCCCCTACACCCATCTTTTCTGACATCAGGTGCATGAACTGATTTGATACAGTACAAAGATTTCACGATCATTCATTTCAAACTTACTTGCACAGCTGTTGCCAATAAATAATAAAAGGTGAATGTAAAGAAAAAAACTATAACACATCGAGTGCATTTATGTGCAGTGTGCATATCCCAAAGAGTTATCATAGATGCTGCACAACCCCAATATGCAACAAACCCAACACTACTCAAACTATGGAGATTACATGTAATCACCACCCTTGTCCTCATGCTATCCCCAAGCACACGGTGAAGGACAGAAATAGACTAGGTTTTATACAATGTTTCTTCCTTGCTCAAGTGGATTAAAAATAATGGATTTCAATTGCAATAACAATTGCAAATACTTTTGAGTATTGACTCCTTCATTTTTTAAACTGGAAGGAACTTTCATTTTGGTGCCTTCTTTGTTGACAGTTTAAGTGGTATCAAATAAAAAGGCAATGACATCACATATGCAAAACCAGTTCAGGGCAAAAACCCACAAGCATTTCAGAAGACATTAAAATACATTTAGCTTGTACCAGTAAAATTCTTAACAGTAGGCACTTACTAAGAAATAATCTCCTCAGTGGTTAATGGTCCAAGATGCAGTTAAGGACCATTAACTCCTCCCAACTGGTCATTAACTGGCAAAAGAACAAGAATCCAACTGTGATTAAGAATCATTCGTTTAGCTCTTTGGATACTAAGTCACCTTCTTCACACCCAAACATTAAAAACAAAGGAATTTAGCTTTTCTGTTTCTTCAATTAAAGTTTAAAGAAAGGAGAATGACCATCCACAAAGAATCATCATCATTAAGCTGTCAACATTTGCAGCTCACCAAAATAAACTTCCTGCCTGATATATCCAGGGCACATATGCCTGCTCCAAAATATCCACCCAGGAACTATCAAAGAGGATTAAAGGGGAGAAAAAAAAAATATTTCTAATGGTTAGGTTCAGATCATTTGGTAAAGAAAAATAGATAGGCTGCACACAGACTATCTCCCACTGAATTGTAAGACATGTTTTCTCTAGGAAATTAGGGGAAAAAACCACCAAATTTTACCACAGCCTTAATATATAATCTTGGAGTGGTCACTTACGGTATTATCATAGGATCATAGGCTTGAAAGGACTTCTGGAGGTCATCTAGTCCAACTTGCTATTCCAAACCCTAGTTCAAAAACTAGACCGATTTGCCCAGGGCCTTGTCCAGTCAAGTTTTTAAAACCTTCAGGGGTTCACAGCCTCTCCCGACTACCTGTTCAGAGTCATTGCCTGCTCTTATTATAAAGCTTTTTTTATTCCTCAGAATGTGCATTTCAGTTGCCCTCTTATAGAACAACAGAAAACCCACTTTTATCCACTTTTATTCCTCTTTCAATAGAAGGTTTTTTAAACATAAGTGAACAGTCACAAGTTAAATCAGATTAAGCAATGTTAAGTGATAGATGAACAAGTTTACATCTTGACTCAGTCAGATACAGCACTAATGCTCACCAGACTTCCCACCCTCCATGGCGGGGTGGGTATTCTTCCACTGATGTGTAATGAGCTTGCAATAACTTCATCAAACACAATCAGAAGGTCATCCCTTCGTCCTCCTCCTCACTCACCCCTCCACCCCACCACCTTTGTTTGTCCCTGCAAGAGCCACTTCTTTTTGCCAGCATAACATTTTGGTCAGGAAATCAAGTCAGAGAAGTGACCAGGTTAAAACAATTCACCTGAGAGACAGGTAAACTTTTGGGGAATGTGATGATTGCAGCTTGAAGTAACTGCAAAACTGCAGCCCTGCCCTGTATGTCCTTCAATACTGGAATGACCCTCCTTGCACACAAAAGGTGCTCTAACCTGGTTTGTGGTTTCTCAGTACCATTGCAGTATAATAAATACAATATTGTATGCTTTAAAAGTAGTGTGTAGATTTACTTTATATATAACAATGACCGCCATCCTTCTAAATATTTTCATTACTTCCAGGCATTAATTAGAAGGAGGTACTAGGCTACATTTCTGAGATTTTGGTCATTCTCTCCACCATAAAGTAAAAGTTTCAGTTTGATTTTGAACAGGGACAGACCAAAAGTTAGGGTAAGCACTGAAGTTTTAGGTGTCTGTGAAAAGAGATTCTTACATACCATCTCCAAACCAATTTGTTTTGTTTACAGTTCTGATCAAATGATTTTGAAAAAAAGTAACCTTGTTGTTTGCACATATATTGTCCTTTTCTGCCTTCTGAGATACAACATCAGTGTCCAAGTCAAGCTTATGGTAATGTATACTGCCAATGTCTTAGAGCCAAAATAACGAGGAAAAGAAAGATGTTTCATTTGCAAAATGCATCAACAGGATTGCCAATGAAATTATGACTCCAGACTGTTTATATTAGTGATGATGTAGGAAGTGGAATGAACACAGCTTGAATTTCAGATAAATCACTGCGTATGCGGTGTGGGCTGTTAGAAAAATCTTTCTTTGACTTATTAACTGAGCGCACCTGATCTGGAAGCTTCAACAGAAAATAAATATCGAGCACCAAGACGTCATTTTCACAGAAATACTTTTCCAACCATGCTTTATATGGTTGTTTTACAGACATGTTGTTGTTTCTTCTTTTTATTGTCTGTTTTATTGTATGTTATTGTATGTATTGTATTTTCTCCTAAAAGTTAAGCTGTTTCCTTGTTTATGGATATGAAGAAAAAAAATGAAAAAAAGAAAGTCTTCAGCAGATAGAGCATATTCAGCCTTTCCTGTTCCGCATATTCCTTTATGTATGGAACCATTCAGTATTTGCTGCTCAGAGAGATTGGAGGTACAAGGATTATAGACACATAAGATGCTCTATATGTGCTGAGCCATGCAATCATGCTACCACAGTGCTGAGCCTGAGCTACAATGTCTTTTCTTTCAGCAGAGCTTATTAACTTGAGCTTAACATCACATTAATTAAAGTCATATGTCTGTTGGAGCAGAACTAGTTTCCAGCTGCTTGCAACACATCATGACAATGTGTTCATTAAAGCCTTTGTTAGAACAATTAGCTGGAAGGTAGGAGATGCATATTCCAGCTCCAATTAGCATAGAAATATAAGTAGTTCAAATACAATTAATGAGACTTACCCAAAGGCACATCTTCAAGCATATGGAGAAGCTTGCAAACAGAAACTCGGGTGCTTCTAGACTTTGTGCATTTCCTGAGATAGACAGCAACCACTCAAGGATTTCAAGAATCTAAAATTTGGACGTCTGTCCCAAACACAACTTTCTTCCTGCAGGTCCTACCTCTGGCTCAGTGTTATCAGCCTTGCGCAGATCTTGCACTCCTCTCAGACTGAATGCATGTGGTTGCCCACGTATGCTGAATGGCTTTCTGAAATGGGCAAAGGTTTAGCCATTCAAACAATTAAAGGCATTATGGCAATACAAAAACTGCCCTCTTGTTCTTATTGTTTTTCCTGAACTAAAGAGGAAGTGAGTATTTCCATCAATGAGCTTTCTTGTAGATGTGATATGCACAACTGGTATGAAAGCATGAAAATTAAAACAGATCCATCACTGTGACCCAAGACAAAGACAGACCCATGGCTGTCCCCAGTGATGTTCAAAGCCCAGATAGTATTTCCACAAGTGGAGCACAAGATGACTGAGCAAGTTGCACTGAAGAATGAAGGAAAGAATCCCCAATCAAAAACCACACATCTCTTCTGTAACTTTGTCTTGTAGTATGGAAGTACAGTATTTTCTACTGTAAAATGCAGATACTATGAACTGGTCTGCATTCAAAGGTATAAAATCATCCCTCATGGGATGGCTTAAATGACCCATGAATGAAGATAGCCATTAATGAACTTGGTTAGAAAAAACATATTACAACCGAGACAATATCCTAGCTAATTTCTCTAACCCAGTTCTGCAATCATGTTGTTTCACAGTAAAGCCCAACACCAAGCACAAATACTTCCATAGTACCCAGAGATTGTTCTAGCTATTCACTAACTTGATTACATTTGCAGTATCCTGAAGATAAAATCAGGAGATTATAAAAGATAGAAGAGGGAGGAACTGAGTAAGGGGAAAAAAACCCAACCTATGCACATAAAACATGGAGTGGCTCATCTCACTGTTTTGAGCATGGCAGGAACAGCTACAGATTTGTAATTTCTTGTCACCTTTAAGGTCTATTATTGCGACCTCAACAATCATTTTAATGGGATACAACTCTGAAAACAAAAAGCTATAGTACCCTATAAAGGGTGTTAGTAGCCTGTCACCAGCAGATTTAAGTTTTAGCATATATTTCCAGTACTCAAAGTCACATTTTTTAAGAGCTACAATTTAAGAAAAGATAAATTTTCTATCTGTTGTCCCAGACCTGAAATAGGCTAACTAGATACCTGGCATTCTGAAAGATTTACTATTTTCTCTAAAATTAATTTCAATATTATGTAAAAAAATACAGTATAGCATAGGACTTGTGCTCATTAAATTTTTATACTAATGGACCCTTCAAAAATTCAACCTCCCAGTTTCCACTTCTAATGCAGCAAACCAAACCTTTTGAATCCCTGCCAAGCATGCAGTATCAGTGTGTGATGACTTCCACAGCTTCTCAAGAGCCTTTTGGACACCCCCCCCATGCACACTGTGCCCAACAGAGGCTCACCTTCATGCTGGGTATGTGGACACAAGTACTACACGAAGCATCTGTCAAGATTTTTGGCACTGGGTCATTGCTGAACTGTACACCATTACCATAACATTTTAATTTGTCAAGGAAAAAAAGGCAGAAAATCTTTCTAACATGCTGCAGCTGACATGGCATGTTTCAGATTTGACTCCTTTTTAGTCTGTGAAAAAAACAAACCTAATCCTGTAAGAAGCTTTGTAGGGCTAGGACACTTTGTGAGAACTAGCAGGAAAATTTAAACCCAAGAATCTGAGGCTAATAGTGTAGAAGGGAAAGGGTGTTTTGTACAGGAACATAATTCTTTAAAAAACAAGCTCTGCAACAGGGTTAAATTGGAAGTGTTAAAAAAAGCCATCATCATCCCTTTCCCTCTGCAGAGAGGACAATAAGATTTAATGGTTACTGGCGTATTGCTCGCATCAGATGCTGACAGATACAATTTTACTTTCATTTTAATTTTCTGCTGCCAATATGCTGATCTCAGCAAATGAATTTGCTGCTTGAAAAAATAAACTCCCATTAGGATCATAATTTTAAGAGAGCAGTAGCTGCTTATACTTGTATTGTTAGATCATGTAGTCACTACAGTGTAGTTAATACAATAATTTAGAAGCATATTTGGGGGAGGGGAAGAAGGGGACCTCAGTGCCCCATTTTATCTATCTCAATTACTTTTACTCTCCTAATATCCATTCTGAAAAGCAATTACTCATTCAAGAACAACTACACATGGCTCCCTGTGACAACAACAAATAAAATGCCAGATAGAAGCATCACAGAAGTGTTTGCTTTTTAATGCAAGCTGAAGTTTAGGATCCCCTGAGGATGTTTACATTGAAGACTTCTAGTCACCTAAAGTTGCCTGAACAAGCATAAAAGCTGAAATGCTGGATAAATTAGTCCATGCAGGAGCTTCTACTTTCAGTGTTTAAAATGCAGCTCAGGTACCTCTAAATTTTGCTGCAGTTGGACGTATAGATAGTCCCTTCAGGCGTCCCATTAAGTGGCCTTATTTTTCAGATTGCTGAGGACACAAAACTTTCAGCAGAGCTTCCCCTGGACACTCGGAAAAGTCTCCACAATGAAATATATGGCTCCTTCTAGCAATGCTCATGTTAAAATATGTAATATGCTGGCCTCCTAATAATGTTCTCTTACCAGCTACAAGTGATGTTATGCAGTATGCTAAAAGGACATTATTGTTCAGGCAAATACCAATAAATCTAATCAGCACATCTTTCTAATGGTTTTGCTTCTTTATATCAAAAAGTAATGAATGCTCCCCATTTCCAATTCTAAATAGAACGTGTGAGATATTGCTACTTTGTAAATCAAATTTTAAAATGGAAATGAAAGGAAAATATTGTCTGCCATAAATAATATGAAAAAGTTACAAGACAAAACCAGTAACCATCACCTTATACTTTATTCACTTCTTTATTCATTTCAATATGAAGGTGAAGGACAACAAAATGTATAATGAATGTACCAAGCAATCCATGCAAACCGCTATGGAGTTCATAGGTGAATGAAATACCATTCAAAGTGAGTCTGAATCTATTCAAAGAATACGGTCTTATAAATGAGACACTATAGCCCATTCACTGTGTGTATAAAAAGATTTCACACTTCTTCCACAGAACACATAGTGACAGCATTGAGCCCTATTGAGCCCAGGTCAGCTGGTTCTGCTAATGATTTAAAAACCACAGTATTTGCAGAGACTATCTATATATAAACAACCTACACAAACCAACAAAAGGAGGAATTAACTAGATCACTGCTGTCAGTCTAGTTTAGTCTGTTAATTCTTCAGGAAGATGCAAACTTAATCACTGTGCTTATACCAACTTTAATATTGCCAATTATGTACACAAGGGATATCACATTGAATTGCACTTATTTCAGTATCAAATGCCATCATAAGACAATGCACAAAATGCAAAGGTCCCCCAAACACTGAAATTGAAGAGTAAGTTTCAAAAGGCACATTCATATGCAATTATATATATACAAGGTACTACATAGAATGTCCACTCAACCTATCACAGAAGTTTTTTTGCTGATTTATGCCTGCAGCAATTCCATCTCTTCTTTCCAAGTCTTCTCCTGAAATTGACTTCATGGTGTAATAACCTTCATTAACAAATAGCATATAATAATATATTCTAGCTGAGTAGGAAACTTCACTAGCACAAAGCTAGTTGAATATAAAACCACATAACTGAAAGCTGTATAGATATTTTTCCCTGTTTATTCAATTATATTATCCTGGGAATATTACCTCTTAATCGGTTCATGTTCTATTCTTGAACAACTTTCATCTTCATGGCCACTAAGTACTTTGATTAAGTAATAATGTGCTGAAACTTATATGCGTTTCAGATTCTCCATTATTTATGTAGCTTTTGTATGTAGCTAACACAAATATGTCTTACTTCTAGTGTTCAGGACAGATGTTCTACTGCATCAAATTCTATCCAGTCCACATTGATTTCTGTCACACTTTATTGTCAACAAACTGTTGCTCTGTGGCTTAAGGGCTTCAACATGCACATCAAATCATCCTATTATGTGATACACTTTCTGGCCCAGCAGTGATATCTTCATAAATATTTCATGCAGTGATCATAGCAGCTGCTCATTATGGTTTTTGAGTTTTACAGAAATTTTAGTTAGAAGCCCCCGTGCTGTTCCAAGCAGTTTTATGTTTGTTATTTTAATTAAAAGGGGGAGGGAAAAAAAGCAAAGTTTATTTCTCAATTAATGCATGCAGTCTCCAGCAACAGCTATCTTACCTGCTACAAGCACTACTGAAAAAACAAACCAACAACAACAACAAAAAAAAAACAAACCAGAAAACCCCCCACCACACTACCATGCACAGCAAAGAATACAAAGGAATTCAAAACTCCATCAGGTTAGTAAGCGGAACCGTTATTTAACAACATTGTGCATTCCACACATCTGTATCATCCCAAATGCATCCATTACAGCAATTCATTTAGAACAGCATGATTCTGAATTGACTTACAAAAGCTTTAAAATTACTTTAAATCAAGTACATCTTTAGCACAGCATGCACACTGTACAAGTTCAAAGGAAAAAAAGAAAATCAAAATGTTTAGCATCTACTACTGATTGGCTGAATTCTTGCCCATCTTACCTGCTTAGTCTTCTGCTACTTGACTGTTGCACTCTGAAGTTTTTTTACACAGCATGTTTGGATAGCATTTTTTTTCTCCAGTAAACTACTTAACACTGAGTTGTTTCAGTGTAATGCAGGAAACCCCAGAAAACATGTACTGTTTGCTTGTCACACATAATCTCAACTTTTTTTTCAGTTTGCATGCCTTGAAACAAAAAAAATATCAGACATACATAACACAGGAAAACTTTCATTGCATCAGTCAATATCCCTCCAGTTAGTTTGAGGACTGCTGACAGGCAGTCACAGTGCAAAGCACTTCAAAGTTTGCATGGGACACCAAGTAACAACATACAAAAACCTCTTCAGTAGCTTCTTAGACTGACTGGGCTAGGAAATTTAGTCCTCTTCAATGCCTTAATGCCTGACTCTCACTATTAAACAGGAGGAAAATTTTGTTAGCCTTTGGTAATTCTTAAACTTAGCAAAGCTGAAGCACTTGTTAGTTCTTTTCATATACATAGCCTCAAATTTTTCAAAAATAAAGAAAAAGCTAAACAAAACATCTATTTAACTACTTCCTGGACTGTAGTTTTAGTATTCAAAAAAACCCCAATATAATTCAGCTTATTAACATAGGAGGCAAGAAAACAAAGAGTGCTTTTTGTAATATACCACTAAAAAAATTCTAACTCCAAAAGGCTCTGAGGTAGACCTTCCATAACAGCTCAAGTATTCGAGAAAATGGAAATGCCCCAAAAGGTTGTAATAAGTCCTACTCACAAACGCAGGAAGATGCATAAAGTAAGAAAGACTTACTTACACAGGAACTGAATTGAAAATATCTAATTGCTTTTGCAATTGTTTTTAATAGCTTTGTCTTTCCTACGGGCTTCGTGCTTCAAATGAGAGCATATGTTTGTCTGAAGGTGTGAACATAAGAAAACAATTTAATGGTAGAAGCCACTGCCTCAGTAGCTCAGAGCTGCTTATATCCCTTTCCTTACAAACATTTATGCATCCGCTCAGCTTGAAATCTATGGATACCTTGAGGGAACTGCCCACATGACTGAAGTTAAATATTTGCACACAGAGTGGTAGGATCAAAACACTAGGCAAGACCTTTTCCACCTATTCCAGTGAACAGGGTGTGCAATAGACAGGTCTTCAATAGTAAGTGCTAATTAATGGTAAAAATGGTACTTCTATGAAGTCAGAGCCCTGTTTGAATTAAAACTAAGTGAATCTGTAATTTGTGTAATCTTGAAGATTTTTAAACATAAAACTAATTGCCTGGATTACTCTCAGTATTGGTTACTGCAGATTTAAACCAGAAAACTTCATTTTGTTCTTCACTTCTTAGGGAACCATTTTGAAAGAATAAAGTTGCTTTTTACAGGGTTCTTAAAATTCTCTTTTCCTGGGAAAACAAACAGAGTAGGACAAGAGCAGAGAGGTATATGGTCACACAAGAAAGGAAACAAAGTGAATCTAAGTGAAAGGAAAGCAAAGGTTTTTACAACTAGAAAGAAGCTGATCCATGAGCTTGGATCAACTAAGCCTGTTTTCCTGTGGACTTGTCCTACCTCCTCAGCACAGATCCCAACCTACACAGAACTGTTTCAATGGGCATCTATGAGCAGCAGTCACTCCTCCAGATCTACATGCAATCACCTGGCTGACCTCTAGCTGTAAAAAAGGCTACAACTTTCTTTAGTAGATGGCACCCAGATACCCAATCTGATGAAGTCTGATGAACTTTTCTGGAAGTTTCATGCATTTGTGTTTTCTGTGTCTGTCAAATTTGGTACAGATTCACTCACAGACAAAAAATTCTCATGGAGGACATGGAGGAAATCTTAAGGAAGAAGGGAACTGACAAGAATAGGTCACACTTGTCTTGTTTTCTTAGGTGGTCAAGCTAAAGAGATTGCTCATTGCAGTGTTGTTTCAAATGACGGGGCACTCAAAGAAAAGCAGAGCCATGCTCAAGCGAATGCTGTTAAAAATCAAACCCAGCTAGCTGGAAAGGAAACATTGGCATGTTATCTGGTAAGCAAAACTCACAAAAATTAGACTAGCATATACATATGAAGGGCACAGCCTTACAGGATGGTAAATCACTTTTACAGCATCAGAAAGCTGAACTTTTTTAAATTGCATATAATGTATTCTTTTTCTTCTAGCTATCCTACCACATAGTGTAATGTGCACACAGTACTAGATTTGTTTCCAGGAGGTCATGCCCCTATGCAATCAACTACTGTACGTCCTTATGTTCCCGTAGGCACAAGTAACTGATTTACAAAGCATTTCAAATGAAGGTCATTCACTTTGACTAGAATGAAATACAATAGCAATGTAATCTTCTTCACCTCCTGTATGAGTTTTTCCTTCCATGTGTCAGATTTTCAGCCCTCATCTCTCGTCTCGTTTCATGTCTCCTGTTATAGCTGTTTTAGTATTTATTTGCCAATATCTTGCTGGAACTGCTTCAGTTCACTTATTGCAGGTAAGTACTTCAGAGTTTTGAAGCCTCCATTATCTGTAGCCTGACAGTTTGCCTGAGAAAACAGATGCCTGAGAAAAGCAAAGCGCAAAGGTGGAGAAGTGGATTTGCGTTAATCGGCAGGCTTTTATGAATCTATGAAACCAATCTCTACATCTAGCCAATTAAAACATGACAAGTGAGACATATTTAAAAGATGACTAGGTAGGAAAAAAACTTCTGAAAAGCACTAATTTTCTCTCTCCACCTTGCATTTCTGTCATAGCTCAGTTATTTCTTACAAGGTTTATAGGTTACCAAATCCTTTCAATTTTGTGACACCAACTTCCTCCAGCTGGATATATAGTAAGTGCATCAAATATTAAACAGTTGTCTTGCAATTTGTCTAAGCACCCTGATTCCCTTTAAATAAATAGCAAAACCTTCACTGTCTTCAGACCAGCTGACCCTACTTTATGATTTTGGTTTTTTTTTTTCCAAACAAGTTAAATATCTCCTCATTTTCCTCCTTTAAAGACAATCTCAGAGCAAAATACTGGGGGCAAAACAGGTCTCAAGTTACCCCAGCCATTATTAGAAGTTCCTGAATAACTTGGAGGGAATGACAATTTCCATACTCAGGTTGGATTTTATTTTCCTGGTTTATAGTTCACATGTGCTCAAGAGCTCCAATTCATGCTAAAAATTCACATAGTCAGTATGAATGCTTAAAGATTAATAATGATCAGAAAAAACTTTATATGTGCCCTTGGGACTTTCATTTTGTGCATTTACTAAGGCATTCTGTAGATTGGAGACGAGTGGGTGTTTTATAACCAGTTACCAGTGCTCACATTATACAGATTTTGAAATGCATACAACAGGAGTAGGCAGCCCAAATTCATAAGACTCCTCTGTATAGGAGACTCACTATTCTGGGTATATTTGCAATGAGAGCAGCACACAAACAATGTATTCCAGCTTTTTTGCATCATTTATTACTGAGATATAAGATTCATTGGCTCCCTCTGTATTTTTATAAAGCTTCGCTAATCTAACACTGACCCTTGTTCCCTGGGGATTTCCATCTTTGGTGAAAAAGAAACACGAGAACCCATACAAAAATAGAGTTGTATAGACTGCTGCACAGATGCGTCATAAAAAGAAAAGAAATCATAAACAGGCATACTCATTTATTTACCACAAGAATAAAGTCACTGCCACTGCAAAAACAGAAATCAAGCAGACAAAAGACACCAGTCACACTTCCATTAACAGAATATTTTTGAAAAAGCTGCATATTTTCTGCTCTGCACTCTAAAGACCCGCAGTGTTCCAACCAAAAAAAAAAAACCCAACAAAAAAACCAAGAAAAAAGAAACAAACAAAAAAACCTGTCATATGTTAAATCACAGCTGTATGTTCTGCTATTGTAACAAAAGATTACAGAAGTATTTCACATTTATTCATTCCCAAACTGAAATACTATTCAACCCACAACACTTTTGAAGACTTTTAGACCTGAAAGATGCTTTTTCAGTAACTTTCGTATATTTGTTTACACCTGATTTACCTTTAACATGTTTTAGACCAGGAAGTACTGCAAGACCCACTGTCACCACCTCAGTAATGGTCAGCAACTGAACTTCGGATATGTAAAAACAGCTAGCAAGCTGCAGCATTCCTAAGGTTCCTATGTTTCTGTCCATAATACGTCAGTAGACAAACTTGGGTCTACTTTGTTTACAACCAACCCATTTCAGGTCATTTTGTTCAGATACCTCTAATTATGTGCAAAGATACTCTGCAAGCAAGGTATGTATACAAAATACTTTATACTTTTAAGTAATGATATATGTGTTAGCCACATGCAAAATAAAATTCAGATTTTCCCCTTTCTCAGTATTCATGAAGCCAGGAAGTATGTTCTCTTGCCATTGCAGTGAATTTTGGTATTAAGCTATTCACTTTGGAGAAGTGCTCAAATACAAAGAATTAGCTTATTTTAACAGGGACTCAGTTTCCACTCTCCAAACAGAGCTTGAGATTACGTTATCATCTTTCCTCTGCAGAACAGAGAGAAATGCAGTCTTGATTTTGAGATAAAAGTACACACAACAAATAAAGTTTAGATCAGTTTAGTCTCAACTGTAACAGCAAATTATTGTCACTCCCTTGTAAGACTCCTGGAATCCTACAGATTTACTGAGCAGAGGCTCCAGTAAAATTTTGGAGACTTTATTTGTGCTAACCATGCAGGGCAATATACTTAGATTTAGAAGCTTACTTCTGGCTCACAAATGAATTAAACTTTTGCTCAACTTGTCATGGATGGAGTGAGCGTGCACTTCACTCATTAGAGAGAAGTAAAAATATAGTTTATTGATACAGCATAGGGAGTTAACAAAGTTCAATGCAACAGTGTTTTAACAAGATTCGATGGCGAGGTATGCATGGAAGGCATACTGATGGTAAAACCAGTCATCTAAAAATACAATGGCTTAAAGTTTCAGCTACCTTTTCACTGGGACTGAGATACTCCTACATTGTCTTTGAAAATGAGTGAACTGTCAGAACACATTGGAGGTGAAAGTTGCACATTTAAATCAAATATGTTTTAATGAACAGAACAAGGCTTACCATTTTTTTTAATTAGTTGAGACGTGTTCTTTAATAGTCTGACCTATTTTGTGAAGGAAGACTGTCCATGACTTGGAGAATGCTTGTAAGTACTTGCTACATCAAAGCGCTCCATTTTGCTGCCATTTTTTCTGAAAGCAAACAGGTCTTGACAGACAGCATATGATTTATTTTTCCTTGGTGCAGTGGCACATTTTTCAACAAGGCTGAAGTAACAAAATAATAATGAATGCAGGCCAATGTCAAACAGAAAGAATGGAAGTATGCCAATATTTGTGGCCTTGCAATTAGAGTCTGTTTTCTAGCTAGTGAAACATACATTCTTCCTTAATGTTCAGCAATAATGAACTTTATGATCTTTATTTACAGAACTTGGTGAGAAGATTACATACTTTATATACCCACTAGAGCAGACAGATGAACAAAAGTGAGAGTTTGGTCACATCAAAACAGTTGGCCTTGATAAACAATATCTTCCCAACATCTAATTTTTTTTTTTTTGTCTAGGCCTATTACCCTAACAAAAGATCGATGCATAGTAGAAAAAGTTCTTTTCCATCTCAGCAACAGAATTTAGGTTTGGGATGATGCTCTAAGGTCTGTTTCCAAAATCTGGATTTGCAAAAATTGTTCTCTAATTAACCTGGGGAAGAGCAGTAGAGAAAAGGTAATGATCAGCAAATTCGTATCTAGTAACCTAAATTTGATATATATTCTCCTGTCTTAACTTCAAAAAGTACCATGCAAACCTGTCATATTTTTGCTTCTATTTCCTCACAACTAGCTAATAGACCAATTTAGTATATAAATCAACCACATAATTAGTGTAAAGTCTGGTATAAAATTGTCACATTTTGAGTTTCTGAAACCTCTCATTAACGTCTTGGTAACACAGTTTATTAGAGTGTAAGCTTGTCCTTTTTGACTTTCACTTGTGCTCAGTGCTATGGCAGCTGCAGCACACATAAACATGGTAAGCTCTACTGTGTAGGGTTTAGGTTCCACAGACTCTGTTGCTGTAAAATTATTACAATGAGTAGGATCTAAGACTATGCATCTTGTGATTTAAACGTCAGCTAATTTTCATTATTTTCAAGAATAAAAGATGGATAGTCCATAGAAATAGTAAACAGTCATTTGTTATTCACCTTGTACCTGCCATTCATCGTTTTATGTATCTGTCTTAACTTTCCTCAGTCAGCTCTTCTCTAGGTTAATCAGGACTATTTTGCTTAGTCTTTCCCCTCAACAGATGTGATCATCCTCTGAACTTTCTCTGGTTATCCAGTCAGGGGCTATCAACATCATATTTCCAAGTATCAATACTAAATTGTAAGAAAATACCCATGTACCAATAATCAAACACAGAGAAGTCTTTACGGGATATCACAAACATGGATGTTACAAACATGAATTTACAATGTGTTATCGCACAGAGATGATTTTATATGTCAGAATACTAGTAGGACTATTGCCAAGAAAGAGATTCAATGACATGTACTCCAGTGACTTTTGAAATCTGTTTTGGATAAACAAAACTTCATTTATTTCATGCTCTTCTGAGAAGAGTACAAAATTAGATTAATACTTGCTGACATACGTTTCGTTCAGCGTTAATTCTTTGAGTGTTATATTTTCTTCTTGTTGATGTCATGTCTGCACTACAGTTAACTTAATGAAGCATTCAAATAATTACTGACTGTTCATGCTTCCAGTAATGTACCTCCCACAGTAGCGTACTTCTATGGAGACACATAGTCTTGATATTTAGCACCATCATGAATGAACCAGCATTCTGTTTTTTTTCTAGACTTGAGTTAAGCATTGCTTACTCAAGTCCCAATTAAGTGCTTATCAGTACTTTGGACTGGCAGTCACCATATATATGAACCTTGATGCGTTACCTGGCCATAAACAAGTTACTTAAAAATGTGTACTTCACTTTTTGATCAATGAAACAGTAGCAAAAATTTAAAAAAATCTAAAAACAATGAATATAAAAATGCAAACATGGACGGGTATGTATTTACAATAGAATCATGCAATCATGGAATCATTTAGCTTAGACCTAAGTGTTAAACTAGCACTGCCAAGTCCACCACTAAACCATGTCCCTAAGCACCACATCTGCACGTGTCATGGTTTAACCCCAGTCAGCAACTAAGCACCACACAGCCACTTGTTCACCCTCCCACCACGTGGCGGGGATTGGAAAAAAAACCCCAAACAGCCTGTGGGTTGAGATAAAGACTGTTTAATAGGACAGAAAAGGAAAATAAAATAATAACAATAATAACAACAACAACAACAACAACAATAATAATGATAAAAGAATATACAAAACAAGTGATGCACCATGCAATTGCTCACCACCTGCTGACCGATGCCCAGGCCGTCCCCAAGCAGCGATCGTTGTCCCCCGCCAACTTCCCCCAGTTTATATGGGGGGAGCATGACATCATATAGTATGGAATACCCCTTTGGCCAGTTTGGGTCAGCTGTCCTGGCTGTGCCCCCTCCCAGCTTCTTGCTGGCAGAGCATGGGAAGCTGAAAAGTCCTTGACTAGTGTAAGCACTACTTAGCAACAACTAAAACATCAGTGTGTTATCAACATTATTCTCATACTAAATCCAAAACACAGCACTACACCAGCTACCAGGAAGAAAATTAACTCTATCCCAGCCAAAACCAGGACAGTAGCCACCCCTTATCCTATACCATCTACATCATGCCAGGGGTCTACACTTTCCAATACATTCTAATTAATTACCACCACTTTTCCTGTCTTTTAATGTATACACACAGATATCATTCACTTAGTCTATGGGCCTTCCCTCTTAAAGGTCTGTTGAGTTCATTTAGTCCATGACTTTGGGCTCCACCTGTCATAACAGTCCTTCAGGGCAGGACAGATGGTGTGTGGTGTTGGATTGATGCATACTGAAGCCAGTTCTGGTTCCATCACTGCTGCACTTTGCTTGCTTTCATAAAAGTTCATTCTTCATTAATCTGGGTGATTTTTACTGTAATACCATTGCTACAGCATATAGCAACCATAGAACTGATGACGTACAGTATTACGTAGCAATTAACATCATACCATTCAGTTCTTCGGCTATTCTCACCCAAAGTCAAATCCCCCTGAGGTACACATCAAACTTCCCCATCCTTTCTCATTACCCATCAAGTGCACCCAGGTCCTTGAGCAAAAGCAATACCACAAATGGGTTTACCTTTGCCCAACGCAGGAATAACCCAGACTGTCTTCTTCCCTAGCATATTTTCTATGTGCACTACAGGGACTTTGTCCCCTTCTACAGTACATAAAAATTTTGATTGGGCAGGGCCAGCTCGATTGGCAGATTCCCCTAGTGTTGACTGACCAGGTGGCTTGTGCTAAATGTGTATCCCAATGTTTGAATGTCCCACCACCCATTGCTCTCAGTGTAGTCTTTAACAGTCCATTGCATTTTTCGATTTTCCCAGAGGCTGGTGCATGATAGGGGATGTGATACACGGCTATGGAATAGCCCTTTGGCCAGTTTGGGTCAGCTGTCCTGGCTGTGCCGCCTCCCAGCTTCTCACTGGCAGGGCATGAGAAGCTTTTCAGCTTTTTCAGTCCTTGACTAGTGTAAGCACTACTTAGCAACAACTAAAACATCAGTGTGTTATCAACATTATTCTCGTACAAAATCCAAAACTATACCCGCTACTAGGAAGAAAATTAACTCTATCCCAGCTGAAACCAGGACAACATGCCTTTTAAATACCTCCAGGGATGGTGACTCAACCAATTCCCTGAGCAGCCTGTTCCAATGCTTGACAACCCTTTCAGTGAAGAAATTCTTCCTAATATCCAACCTGAACCTCCCCTGGCGCAACTTGAGGCCATTTCCTCTTGTATTATGGCTTGTTATTTGGAGAAGAGACCAACAGCCAGCTCTCTACAACCTCCTTTCAGGTAGTTGTAGAGAGCAATAAGGTCTCCCCTCAGCCTCCTTTTCTCCAGACTAAACAATCCCAGTTCCCTCAGCCGCTCCTCATAAGACTTCTGCTCTAGACCCTTCAAGAGTTTCATTGCCCTTCTTTGGATATGCTCCAGCACCTCCATGTCTCTTTTGCAGTGAGGGGCCCAAAACTGAACACACTATTCAAGGTGTGGCCTCACCAGTGCCAAGGACAGGGGCATGATCACTTCCCTAGTCCTGCTGGCCACACTATTTTTGATACAAGCCAGGATGCTATTTGCCTTCTCGGCCACCTGGGCACACTGCTGGCTCATATTCAGCTGGCTGTTGACTAACACCCCCAGGTCCTTTTCTGCCAGGCAGCTTTCCAGCCACTCTTCCCCAAGCCTGGAGCGTTGCATGGGGTTGTTGTGACTCACGTGCACGACCTGACATTTAGCCTTGTTGAACCTCACACAATCAGCCTCGGCCCATCGATCCAGACTGTATGGATCCCTCTGTAGAGCCTTTCTATCATCAAGCAGATCAACACTCCCACCCAACTGGGTGTCATCTGCAAACTTAGGGAGGGTGCACTCGATCCCTTTGTCCAGATCATTGATAAAGATATTAAACAGAACTGGCCCCAATACTGAGCTCTGGGGAACACCACTTGTGACCGGCTGCCAACTGGATTTAGCTCCTTTCACCACAACTCTTTGGGCCTGACCATCCAGCAAAGGCCTTTAATTTATAGTTGTCGACATTATAACCTGAAGCACCATATTTAAACTTTTGAATGTGTTTATGTTTTGAATTTTTATTCTGGGGCAATTGGGGGCAATTCCTTTTTTTTCTTTTCAATGACTCTACTACTGTAGTTAGCAATTGGAGAAAAAGGCCAACTGAAGACAGAAGAAATTTTTCTGTGGTGCTGAAAGATTCAGCGCTATTTACCTTATGACAAGATGAAGGATGCTGGAAAAGTTCAATATACCATTTCTCTTCCTGTTGAAGTACATTTTCTTAAACTTAATTTAGGCTTTATTCACATATTTGGCACTACATACTTTATTGTGACTTTAATATAATTTCTGCCATTTGAAAATCTTGCTGATCAGATATATAATCCATATCAGCACTAATGGGAGTATATACTTTATTGAGGGGATATTCTAAATCTTTATTGTCTACCTCTTAACTTCTTGTAAAGATGTGAGAAAAAACAGGCAACACAATTTCATAAGGCAACAAAAAATAAATTGTTATGGGCTTATAGGAAAAAGCACCAGTTTAGCCTTGTATCTGTGATGTCATGAGAGTACCTAGAATACAAGTCAGCTACAGAAATGTTTGACCTGGTTGAAGTCTACAAGATTTATAAGTGGAGAAAGGCACCTCACAGAGGTGCTGGGGAATGACACCTTCACTGTGCAACCATGGGGCTAAAGTAAGATATGAGCTTAGCACTGCCCTACCTTAGGGGCTGTGCAACCTCATGCCTTCGTGCTGTCTGGTATGTGGGATTGAAGATGGGCCTCCGGGTCATGCCAGTAAAGGTAAGGAAATAAACTCTCCTTGTAAGTCTTCATATCTCCCAAACTGCTGCAGACAGTCTACAGGGCAGACAGGACCTAGTCTGGATGGATTTGCTGTACCTTGTTGATCATGTAAGTGTTTTTGGACTGACAGTTCCCTGCTGCTTTAGTGGTGTGAAATTCCTGCAAATTTCAGTCCTCTGGTGTCAGAAATAGTTGTCTTCCTTCTGTCCAGCTTCAGCGTTAATCTTGACATGGTATTACAGAGCCAGTTTGAATTTGATCTGTTACTGACCATTTCACTTAGCGGTTTGTGCACTAACATGAAATGTCTCTCTGCGGGAGCATATTGTTTGGCACAGTTAATCAGCAGAGGGAAGATGGTGGGTAGCCCTCAGCATTTTATGTTTAATTTATTGATCAGGGATTCAATTATCACTACGGATGAGAGTAGCTTGCTTGTGTTGGTAAGAACAAAAATGATGGTATTCATGATGTTCATATTGTTTCACCATGACCCATAGATTCCATTTTAGTTTTTTTCTAAAACCATTAATTTTGTGTCACTCAGTTATTCCTAAAGACCAACTTAGTTTTAATTAGGAATTTAGTTTGATGTCTGGAATTTTTATTGTTATTTGAAACAACCATTTTAAATTACTCTAATTTTTTTTCTTCCCCATTAAATTCCATGTTTTAAAGCGTCTTATAGGTGCAGAAATATTTTATAATGCATAAGCATTAAACAGGCTCCAGATCTGGATAGAATGTGGATACATTTTGTTACGGATCTCTCTAACTGTAACAAAAGAAGACTGAAATGCCTTCCACACTAGTGAAAGCAGGACTGGAGTAATCACAGGCAGGTCCAGTCCACATGTTTGTGTGGACTCTTCTGAAGACTGATATTGCAGTATGCTCTTCCTTATAATGTATTGCTTCAGAGAAATACCTCAGCTAAAAGTAACATGTAGCTGAGCACTTTCTTTATTCCTATACAGAGTAAGGGAAAAGCAATATTGCTGGGTATGGACTCAAAATGCATGAAGAAATTGATGTAAAATAAATTGCATGTGAAGTCTCAAATACAATTATTAAAATCCTCGTCTTAAGGAAAGTTTGAACTAAGTGTTCATTCTAATATGTGTACATGATATATAAGAAAAAATACAAAATTGATTATTTGGGCAGAAATAATAAATTCAAAAGAATGCACTTATTGACAAGCGAGGGTGCTGTTACATAACTACTTAAATGATGATATAGTTGCAACCAGTGTTTAGTCTTGAATTCACTCTTGAGTATTAATTTAAATAATTCAATTGCTACATTGCCCTGGATTTCAAAATACAGCTACGCTGTTCATCTTCATATAGCTCAGTAGGTATTGGTGGATGCCCGAGATTCATCTTGCTACGGAAATCTCTGAATGAAAATCTATTGACTGTGTTTTGCAGGTTAAAAACTGAAAGCATCATCATGGAATTTATAACAGTTTTTAAAGTTATGGTCTTTTGAACAAAATCTGGAAGGAATCTGAGGATTTAAAGCTATGCCTTACCTTTCAGTGCAGTTTAGCTGTCCCTATGTTGTTTCATAATACTATATTATGAAAAAATCCCTCATGTTCCTACCCAAATTTCCCATCAGTTTACACACTTGGAATGTGCTCATAATTATAAATGTAAAAAAAAATTGAGACCTTCTTTCCCTTCTCCTGCATATTTTTTAATTTTCTTCATCTGAATGTCTGTGTTTGTGAGAGGAAGAGGAGACTCTAGCTCTCATGTTTTATTCTGCCGGTGCATATTCGTCTAGGATTGCTCTGCTTCAATCTTTGTCTTTCCATCACCAGCTATTGACTTCTATTAAAAATAATGCAAAACTACTGCCAAAAAAGTTCTGATTAGGAGAAAAATAAACAGTCCTTATCCCACCCCCAGCCCCAATCTTTAGTCTCTGGAGTGGTGATCTCTATATATATTGAGCCGTAGCAGAAGATTCACTGATGATTAATAAATACCTGTGATGGTTTTGGCTGGGACAGAGTTAATTTTCTTTATAGTATCTAGTATGGGGCTATGTTTTGGATTTGTGCTGAAAACAGTGTTGATAATACAGAGACGTTTTAGTTGTTGCTAAGTAGTGCTTATACTAAATCAAGGACTTTTCAGCTTCCCATGCTCTGCCAGCTGCACAAGAAGTTGGGAGGGAATTGTTGCAGATGGAGTGAGGGTGCACTTTACTCGTAAGAGAGAAGTAAAATATAGTTTATTGGTACAGAATAGGGAGTTAACAAAGTTCAATGCGACAGTGTTTTAACAAGATTTGATGGAGAGGTACACTTGATTATTTACTGCATAGAGGGCAGGGTCAGACAAAACTGTCAGGGAGACCCTCCCGTTGAGTCATGAGGTTCAGAAAGGATCCCCTTGCTTTCTAAACTCCTTCTCAGAGAGCAGTCTAGGTGCGGCTAGATCCAGTCCTAGTCCCAGACTTGGTCAACGGTTTATGTCTAAAGGATTATATATGTGCGCAATCAATCCTTTATATCGCTTAGCTAAGATTTCAAAGTTTAGCATGCTATTAATCACTTACCGAGGATCTGTTGTGGCAAGGAATCTCTCAACCTCGAGGAGGAACCTTGAGAGGCGTCCCTGCTCAAGGGGAGATCCTGGCGTGCAGCCCGCTGCCGTGCAGGAGAGCTCAAAGGGCCCTGGGCTGTCCACTATTTAAGGAGTGAGATGATTGACTTATGGTCATATTTGCATATCAGCAAGAGGTCTAGATCCCTGCTTCAGGCAGCCCTTGGCTACTTTGTTGCCATTCGTCCTCAAGGTCCAGCATAAGCTGGATGCAGCTATCAGGATGACTCCCACTGATGGTTACTGCTTGCGCAGGGAGCGGGGGGGTGGGGAGCACCACACCGCCACAGGGATATAGCTGGGACAGCTGACTCCAACTGACCAAAGGCCTATTCCATCCCATATGACGTCATGCTTAGTATATAAAGCTGGGGAAGAAGAAGGAAAGGGGAGACATTAGGAGTGATGGCATTTGTCTTCCCAAGTAACTGTTACGCATGATGAAGTCCTGCTTTCCTGGAGATGGCTGAACACCTGCCTCCCAATGGGATGTCATGAATGAATTCCTTGCTGTGCTTTGCTTGTATGCATGGCTTTTGCTTTACCTATTAAACTGTCTTTATCTCAATCCATGAGTTTTCTCACTTTTACTCTTCTAATTCTCTCCCCCATCCCACTGGGGCTTGGGGGCTGTGGGGGGTGGGGAACAAGTGGCTGTGTGGTGCTTAGTTGCCATTTGGAGTTAAACCACAACAATACCTTTTAATAAATACCTTTGTCTTAGTTTATAAATATTCTAGGCGTTTGTCAGCGTGTGGTCATATGTGACAATGTTTAATATTTGTAGGAGAATTTTTATTCTGTGGACTATTCTTGGAATACTGTGTTATTCCAAGTACTTGCTTCTCCATACAGAATTTAGTCCCTCAAGATAAGCCAGTGATGGAAAAGTTGTAATTACTTTTGTACTTTTACAATCCTGTTGTCTGAACTTGTACAGAGCAGTCCAAGGAAATCTGAGTAGCTGGCTTATCCACCACCAATGGAAATCATTGAAGTCATTAAACTTTTAAGTAAGTTTGACCTAGGATATCTATATTTCTGTGTCCTCTAGGAAAACGGTCCCAGCTCGTGGTCTTATAAATTCATTATTTTTCCAGAGTATGATGAGATCCCTAAGCTGCTTTTTTCCTTTGCTAGTAGTTTGTTTTTATCTTTGGGTATTATTGGTGGTTGATCCAAATGAAAGATTAATTCAAATTAACTTAAAATATTATGTTTATCGTGGGGTCATAATGAGGAATACGTAGATGTGGAATTCACTTTGAACTACTACTTTGAGGTATTCATTTTCAGTGGTAGTCAATATGTACCTCATGTTTCCTGAGCACTGTTTGAAGTATGATTTGTAAGTGACCACTTGGTGTCACTGTTGCTGCTCTTAATAAAGACCTGTTCCCATCACTATCAAAAAGAGTAGGCCTGAGGATTAATTTAGGAAAAAGAGGAGCTCACATTGATTTCAAGATCTGCTTTTTCCTTTTTGCAGCATGGAAAAGAGTAAGACAGAAATACAGACAGCAGTGACTGATATCAGTAAAGGAAAAGAGCCACAGTAACTGTGACGTAGTTTCTATAGGTATTCTGCAAGGTCTAATGTGTGTAGTTAAATGCAATTGCTCTGGGATGATATTGACAACATTACGATAATTTTTTCCATGAAAGAACAAGTCCACTTAAGTTAAATCAAATGGTGGGTTGATTGTTAAGGGAATAAAGGAGTATGCTATCATGTTGCAGTTCTTAATAAAGACAGTTTTGGGTTAAAAAAAAAAAAAAAAAGAGAAAGAGTGAATATCCTGAAACTGTAAAGCAGCATTAAAATTAAACTTCTAACTCTTCACACATTCGTTAATGAATAGTGCCTTACATCACCAACAAGCACAGCAGGTGGCCTGTGGACCTTGAAAGGCTGATATATTTCATACTGTTGTCAGAATCAAATGTGGTTTCATCTTGGGCGGAAAATAAGGCTCTATACTATAACATACGCACGTGTGATTCAAATCATTACCTTTAGACTGTATTGGCAGACTCTGCACTTGCTCAGAGGCACACTGACTTTCACAAGACTCAGTTCAGGCCCAGAAGTCTGTTTATATGGAAATGCTCCAGGTCCAAAATACATACAGGATCAGGAAGAATGTATTGTTTTAATATCCTTTGTACCTGAGAAATCAAATCAACTGTATACACCATAAATGTCTGTAAAATATATATGAAGTGTTTCTAAAAATGAATGTGGTTAGACTGTGTTTAATGCACCTTGTGCTTATGCATCTTTTTTAAGTAACAAGAATTTTATATATGAGCTTTTTTTCTTGCTAGGAGTAAACTATTAGCAGAGAAGATCAACACTAAAATTTTGTCATATTTCTTAGATCAAAGACATGAACTTCGTGTATAACTTTAATATTACCAATTTGCAAGGTCTTGAGATGTTTGCAGACTTCAGTGAAATGGCTTTTTCTTGATCATTTATAAGTTTAATATTTTTCTCTTCCTTTCATGAAGCCATATAACTCTATGTATGCATCTGTGGATATTTCTTGCATGGATGATGTTATGTTTAAATTAGCACAATATGCTCTACAAAACTTTTATAATGGCCTTGTGGTATATTCTGAGTCAGGGTAGTGCTACTATCCTTGTTTTCAAAGGTGGGGAATTAAATAAAAACACACCAAAGGCCTTACTTGTATTTACATAAGATGTTTTAGGAGGAATAAGGAATTGACCCTAATAGTATACAGACTAATGAATTTTTAACTACTGGATATTCCCAGTAATTATACAAACAGCAAAGACATGGGGAAAAAAACCACCAAATTTAAACTTTTTTTCCGAAGGGGCTTTTTAACTTTGGCAATAGACAACTTTGCAAACTTGTAAAATAAATTAGACTGGATGGGACCTCTGTGAGTTCTCTGGTCTGACCACTAGCTTATACCATGGCCGTCAAAGCTACAATAGGTTGCACAGGACCACGTCCATTTGATTTTTAAGCATTTCTAGGAATGGGATACCATAACTTCTCTAGGCCACATATTCCAGTATTTGACCACTGTCACAGTAGTAAATTTCCCCCCTTACCTCTGATTAGAATGTACCACTGCTGGGCTGGAAGTACAAAATGCTGTGAAAAGATGCTGGTGGGCAGGTAAACTTAAAAATGAGGATTAAGTAGGCTTGTGTCAGGCTTCCAACTCCTACCAGGAGAGCAAAAAATACATAGCAATATGTACTTTTGTTTCTTATGCAGTAACTCAAGAGTAATACACATGACATTCAGCAACTATTATAGCAATCCAAACTGGTAGCATATATTTTGCTGATGATAGGTTCTAACAGGTACAGCTCCTATAAGAAAATTAAATTCATGTTCAACTAATTCTTAAACGGATACAACTTCTTCGTTAATTTTATAGGAATCAAAGAAATCAAGCATAGGTCTGAGAATCTTTTAAAGTACTTCATGAAATCTTAGCACAGTAAGATTCTTCCACGATATACAGCACTGACTCTGCATTTCAAAGAAAAGTAACTGGCCAATACCTTCAACATTTAAAGTTCAGGTTTCAGATTTTCTTCAAAGGCAGCTCTCTCTTTTGGGATAGCATGGGGGTGCATGGTGTACAGAGAAATTTTAATAGAGGTATTTCATGCTTTTGAAGACTGTTGTTCTAGTATTTTGAAAATTAACTTCTGAACACAGGAAGTGCACTGTTATAATCCACGGGATGACCCAGTTCCTGTTCTGTCATTTGGGGTGTTGAAGGGAGCAAGATGCACACGCACTTTTCACGAAGAGGAAGCTTGGAATGATTTCACGTATTTTAAGTGTGCTGTGAGATAAGTACTTTTGATACAGAATTAGAAATACTCTCCTTACTCCCTGTCAGTTTAAACAAGGAATTGTTGGGGGGGTGTTGTATATTGCTGGTGTCTGTTTCACAGGGTTTGTTATGTAGCTAAAACATATTAATAATACAGTAACAATAATACAACATTTATATAGAACTTCATATGGTTGAAGCACATTAGAAACAGTAAACCCTTTGGGAGAGAAACAAGGAGATAAATGAGATCATAGTTTTCCCAGCAGACCACAACAATCATTTTTAAACTGAAAATGCTGGAAAACTTTCAGTTACTTATCTCCAGATTCAGCAAAATACTTCAAAACATATTTAACTTTGAGAACAGGAGAAATAATTGAGTGTTTGGTTCACTAAAATGGAACCTGTGTGTATAAAATGTGTATGCAAATTACAATGGGATGCACATCATTTATTTGCATTATTTTTATACCATAAAATATAACATACTCTTGTATACTATGCCCTGATGTTCAGAACAGTTCTGCCAGTTTAGGTCTTGACACTCTCAAAGTACTTTTTATGAGCTAAATTTGTTTAAATAGTATTTCCACTTGAGTCTTGGACTTCTTTTGGTAACTTTCCTTTCTAGGTCTATGAGATTCCTTTTTCTTTTGTATTAGTATAGTGTCAGCACACTACAATATATAAATCACCTAAAGGAGAGGAATGTCCAAAATTTACCAAAATTCTTAGGACAAAATTGCCAGGAACTTTATTTAATTTCTGTGACATTCATCTTAATTTTTAAACTGCAGGAGTACTTCCCAGAAACCAGAGGTTCCAATATCATGCTTTGTCTTGACCAAAAGGCCTTCTGTTCACATGGGGCTTACGTCTTGTTCATGTTTTTTCTTATTATATAATCCACGCACTCAACTGGGTGCTGAAATTGCTATCAAATGGCCTGTATTTTGCTGCTCTTCATACAGGAGAACCTTTTGAAGGTAACTGTATAAACCAATATTGTCTTTAAAACACACAGTGTATGCTGTGAGGCATTGTCTGAAAGATGAAAACTTAGAATATTGATTAGTGTATCATGTTGGTACTATATTCAGATAAAAGGAGACAAACAGTGTTTGAGACATTGTATTTTTCTTGCATCTAAACAGTGATTATACAGGGCAGTTTTGGCCAGACATCTGCCAGCTGTGAAATAAACGGTAAACAACAACAAAATGCACAGAGGAAGTGTGAGGGAATGAGGAAAATAGAAAAAAAAAAAAACCAAACTGTTTACTCGAAAGGTTTCTTAATGTAATTTTGGAAATCATTGATCAGAGATGGTAAACTGGGTTTAGAAAGCTAAATTTGTTAGAGTGTAAGAACTTAAGCACTTCCAGCTGAACTCTAAAAGGCACTTGTATAGAAGATGACACTTCAACAGGACAAGTTAATGCATTCATATATGCCCATTCATCTGAAGGTTTTGCTATTATCTATGTAAGGCCCATGAAAATGATATTGTAAAAGGATCTCACAATAGCAGATTATAAAGCAATAAAATGGCAGATTAACTTAGATATTGATAAACAAAAAGGAATGTACATAAGGGGATTACTTACCCATTAAAAAAAGAAACCTTATAAAAGCATGCATAATGAGTGACTCTACTCAATTAAATTCTCAACAGATTTTACACAAAGTTGATTTTTCCATTGCTGAACTGCAGAATTCATTGTCTTAGGGTGTTCCGGAAACCAAAGCTTATTCAGATATTTCAGATACCTACAATCTGATGTCATGATGGCTATTTTTCTGTTTTAAAAGTAATCTTTAGTGAGGGTATTGTGAAAGAACCCCTGACTTATGGGAAAATGTAAATGCTAATAGATATGTGTTGTATCTAAAAAGTGGACCATGCTGTAATCTTATGCTGACTTCCATCCTCAAAAGAAGAGCGGAAGTTCAGATTTCATTCTGAAGCTTGTCTTTCAGGAAGATTGTCCTATCTCTACCTTGAATTTATACATCAACTCCTGCTCTTCAAACTTCAGCCATTAATAAAGACCATATAATATAAGCATAGGTTCCAAAAAGGAATGTTATATATCTTGGCAGTTGTAGATCTTTCAAAATTACTCTGATATGAACAGGCAATACTCTTTCCACTCTCTCCCCTACATACATACAAATGCATGTGTTAGCATATGTGTTATTACTAGAGACAAGGTTTATGTTTATGAATGGAAGAGGAGATTAGAAACATGAACTGGAACTTTCTTAAAAAATAGGGGGTACAAGAGAAGCTTATAGGGATCCAAACAGCAATGGTGAGGCAGGCAGGCCAGGCCAGATACTACAGAGTCTGGTTTCTCTCAAAGGCTCCAGTGGAATTCACATGATACCGAGGAAGATTTGCATTCTACTAAAATAGCATTTTGTGTGAGAGAATTATTCTTTATCAATTTTTTGTCCAGCTTTTCTTCCAAGATTTCTGAGACGATGATAAAGATGCCTCTTTCCAGCTCCAGTTCAATGTCTTGTTGTAAATTCTCCTGCTGATTCATGTTTTAATGGTTGCATCTTTTTTGACTTGTGGTTGTGTATGAGGCAGATGTGAAAAGGTGAATGTCCCAATTTCTGACTGGAACTGCCAGATGTGGCAACTCAAGATAGGCCCTAGCGCTTGGAGATGCACAGGATTCAGCTGTGCCTCACAGCTCCTGAGGAACCATCCATACTGTCTGATTGTTGAATTAAGCATCTGAATAAAATGGAGAAGTTAAATAAATTTAATGCTATGGAGACATTTAGAAATGCAGCAAATCCCACAAGCTCTAAATGCTGGAAAATATTTTTTACAACAATGTTTGCTTCTACGCTCTGTCTGCTGCTTCACTGAAATGAATGTTCCTCTCTGAGACCTCCTGGTGTCCCAGAACTTGTATTGTTTTCCAGCCTCAGGGTCATGATTGCTAAATTATTGTTACTAAAAGCTAGAATCAGCTCAAAAATAGGTTGTTTTCCTTTGTTTTTAATTTGGCCTCTGTTATCACATAGGGTTTCTAATTCTCAGTTTCTCACTGCATCACCTTCACATGGGATTGTGAAGTAAATTGCTGTGCCCAGGGAGGTTTGAATGATGACTGAGGTTTATCATTAATTCAGAGACCGCTGACAGGTAGCAATGATTTTGCTTTATGATCATATGGATATGAGAAAGTAAATTGACGACAGAAAAGTCTGTATATACTCAAGGGGTATTTAACAGAATTCTTTCACATAGAACTCGCAGGATTTAAAGGTGATGAAAAAAAGCTTGTGATGTAAATGTTCCTAATGAGATGGGAAGTTGTCTGACTTTCTGTACTTTAGAAAAGTCCATCTTCAAAGAGTTCTCTGGCCTGATCTTGTTAAAGAAACCCAATAATAGCTCACAGCCTTCTTATTACTAAGTTTTGGGCCCCTGTGTCGTCAAAATCTAGTAATAATCAAAATCCCTTTGCATTTTCAGGCTTATTATGAAGAAGGTCTGTACTCCAGGCTGTACAAATTTTCAAAAAAGTGTAATGACTCTGTGGTTCATATTAAAGTGTTCACAAGATGACGTTATGATCAGCGTCTCTTCATATGAAATAGGCTGTAGAGGTCTCAAATTTATTACTGCTAGAAGGGGTCACAGTATCCTACTGCTTCATTAACCATTTTGCTTCAGATATATTGCACTTCTTGGCAAAATTCTTTCCTATTGGCCACTCACTATGGGGCCTACTGGCATATGATACCACATCCAGAATGTTCAGGATGACTTCCCACAAGCAAAATGAGTACAAGCTGATCCCTGGAAGAAGGGAGATGTGCCACCCACAGTAGAGGTCTGTACAGATTTTGGTACCCAACTTGCTTGACAACTCAAGCTGTTCCCTTCATGATATGCTACCCTACTCTGATCTGAAAATGTTTGTTTTTGAGGCCACTAAACATGATTTATCACCTTAGAACATCTGAATATGTTGAAGGTTTCTCTATTTCTATTCTATTGAAACAAGGTCTACTATGGCATGTTTTCAAGGAGTCAATTTCAATAACGATCTATTAGGAGGAGGATTTGCAGGATTCTTTCTCATGCACATGCTATATTCTCTACTGCTTCACTCCTTACCTTAGAAGCAGGAAGAAAGTCAGTTTTTCTCTCTGCTTTGTGCATGGAGGGCAGCATAAGTACACTACATGAAAAATGTGACTCCTAGGTAGGCTGCTAGTACGTGGTTGAGAAAAATAAGTAGTTTCCTAAATAGCTACTTGTAATAGAAGGGCTGTTTATCTCTTTCTATCTATCATGGGGCTCCACAAGGTCTTTTTCTTCAACAGCTCCATACACAGAGGAAAAAAGATACCATCAGGAGATAGGTTAAAGCCAAGGAACATGGATGTGAAATCCTAAGGAAGGAAAAGCCCTCAGGCATAGGCTGATGAGGAAAGAGGGCTGAAGGCAGGAAGAAGACATCAAGGAGCAGAGAGTAATTACAGTAAAGAAAAGAAGAAGATAGATATTGCCCAGAAAGAGCGTGCAGACTCTGGAGCTGGATCACGGTGAATAGCTTCCAGAAATGACAAAATGATACAAAGGTTCAGTAAAATGTAATATAAGATATTAGGGAATTTAGCTTTTGGTATCACAGGATTAGGAGTGAAGACTTTTTGAAGCTATCATCAGCTGATCTTGGAATGTATACACAAATTTTTGAGCGTTTCGTGAGAAAGAGAACATTTTCATTAGCAGACAGTTGGCTACACCCTTGTTAAAATTTAAGACAGTAGCTATGCCTAGAGAATTACAAACCATAATGCTTTAAAATCCCATTAAATAGATTTTAAAATAAATAAAAGGTTTAGGCTTTCATAATTTAACCATATCTAAAATCCTCAGTCCAGTAAGTAGAGTTGGGTGCTTTAAGAGAGCCCTCCCCATGTCCACTGCGCCCAAGCTCAGAGCTGTGGTAAGAGTTATGTCAGTGGCCCTGCATCATATGTATCTGAATCCTTGTTCCTACTTGCTCACACATACAAGGGTCTATAGTCTTCCTTCCACTGAACCTCTGTGAGGTGGAGCTGGGTCTCTTCTCTCCTTTGTTATTGGAGGCAACAAAGACCAGATGTACTTGTTCATGCTCTTCACAATGTATTGTTTTGGTGGGGGAATAATGTTTGGTTAACACAATCTAGTGAATTGCACTATTCAAGCTGGCCAATGGCCATTATTGCCACTGAAAATCATTCAATATGAATTACGTAATGTCTCATTGGGAGTACTATCCTGCAAGATCCTTTACGGGTCTAAGCCGGGCCATTTCCTGTAACTTAATTCTATGGTTAACTTGGCTTCTGTTGTCATTTTACTGCTATGTTGAAAATATGTTTGATGACTTCAGATAGAGTAACAACAATACACAACCTGCAAGAAACAAAATTTTCAGCAAGCTCAGCAGAAGATCAGATTAGAAGGACCTCTGAATTCTAACAGCACATTTGTAACCACTAGCTGTGTGGTTTAGCTACAAAATTTAAGTGTATTTTTATTTCCTCTGCATCAAAACTGGGAGGATTAATATTTAATGCTCTCACGGATTAAGTCTATCTTGTAGCTTCAAGTATTAGTGACTATTGTCATATGTTTAATGAACAAAAATTTTGTATGTTTGGGTTTTGTAAATATGAGCTAAGCGATGGTAACTATATATTCCTTCAATTAAAATATATATTACTTATACATGGGTCACTACCAAGCACATTTGGGAAGTAACACTTAAACTGATGACACTATTTAATGTTATGAATAATGTGAAACTGGAACAGAAAACCTTACTTCAGTGATAAACCAACTGTAAAAAAAAGCTGTTAAGCTTTGATGTTTTGAAGTATTTGTTCACCTATTTCAAAATGTTCAGATAAAATGCAGTATTTCAAGTGTTATGTGCAGCAACATGGAAGATAATCAAACAGCAAATGTTTCCATTTGGCAGTTCAATCACAAATACATGTATGTGCAATTATGTCTAATTATACAGAGTGGGAAGAAAATGGAGACATAGGATGATTGCAACATCATTATAATCGACAGTTATTTAACATGTACAGTTTTCAGCCTCTGATGTGTCTTTTCTGATGAAGAATGAAAGATATGTTGGGTTTTTTTCTCCTTTTGAAGCAGGCATCACACAAAGCTAGATTCAGAATTCTTTTCTCCCTAACAAAATGTATTCAGTGACTTGTTTTCAAGGTGACAAAAGAAAGCTGACAAAGTGAAACTGCATCAACTGTGCAGCTATATGTTTTTTTCACTTTTTAATGGTAGAGTAATATGTATGATTCTTCATTTGCTACTCTAACCCTTGACAAATACACTTATGACTCTCAGATGGCTGTTGATTACCTCAAGGTTACCTAGCATAATGTGCAGCTAAAACTATCCCAAAGGCTTGAACCTCCAAAATACTAGTTGTATCATTTAACTGGTAGTAGGTAGCATTCTTAGAGTATTAAGGCCTGATATAGCTTTACAGACTTGCAATACAAATCATTTGAATGGTAAGCAAGAAAGAATATTCAGGAATCAGCTTAAACTGACTTGTTAATTAGGACGGTTAGTCCTCCACTGTCGTTTGGAGTGAGGAACCTGTATACAATTTTCCTGTCAAGAGAAAGAAAAAAGAGCCAACCAAACTCTATAGTGGTTAGGGCACTTCGCTGGGGCGTGGGATGACATTCAGGTCAGTCTGTTTCTACAGCCTTTCCAATCCCCCCCTAAATGGCAGCTATACTTGCTGCTCACCACAATTTGGTGTGATCCACAAGCCTGCTGGGAGTGCACTCCATCCCATCCACTAATATGGTCATGAAACGAAGATACTAAATCGGGGTTACCAGCAAGAAACAGGTCTCCCGAGATTTCAGGTGGGGTCAGCAGATTGGTGTCTCTAGCCCCTGCAGGAGGGAGTTTCCTACAGCTGTCATGACTCAGCTGGGCCTGATGAACTCCCTGGCAGGTGCTGCCCGTCCTCACCGGTGACCAGAGCACTATGCCTATGCTGAAGCTGCAGGTCTGCAGGTGGAGCACGACCAGGCTTCCAACCTTCTCCACCCCAACAGCCGCCTGCTGTCACCTGTGTGAACACAGGCTCTGGCTCTCCTTGCTGCCTCATTGCTTGCAGCTCTGGATCTGGATTCTGCAGATTCTCTGCTACGACCCTGGCAACCTCCTCCTCGTTCTCCGGGGAGGCACACCCTGGTCATCACCCCCGGCGGCTCCCTCCCAGCCGCCCAGCGCCCCACCGCTGCACTGCCTGAGGCGGCAATGGCAGTACCAACGGCCGTGCCAACGGCCTTGCCACGCTCCTCGCCGCGCGACTTATACTCCCCGGGCCGCCCTCCGGGGCAACCGCCACAGCGCCCGAGCCCCGCCCCGCAGCACCGCCTCTGGGTGGTGCCACAGCGCCCCCTGCAGCCGCCCGCCGGAGCCCCGGCGTGTGCATGCTCGTTCTGCACGTGCTTCGCAAGAGCCAAAATATGTCTCGATTTGCTACTTATGGGAGTCATAAACACCGTGGCTATACAAGTACTCCTGCTAGTGTGAGTTTTTATTGGAGCTACTGTGTCTTACTCGTGTGCTGTGTGTTATTTCCTTGTGCTGCCCAGGCAAAAGCCAGTTGTTTCCAAGGAGCACAAGGCAATGAGTAGCTCAAGTTGAATTCACAGCCAGCAGTCATTAACAAGTTCCTGCTACTGCTGCTCTGACAAGAGGCAATGTGACAGCTGGCAGTGTCATCCTGATAACCAAGTTTTCTGTGTTTTTACCATCAGGGGCAATGGCAAACCTCAGATACTGATTTTTCAGAAGTCCTTAAAAGCCTTTTAAAGCTAAATAAGTTTTTTTTCTTTTCTTTCTGCCTGCCCAATGCGTTCTGTGTTCTAACACTCAGGGGATCCTCTCTGGTGATCTCCCCAGCTGGCTGTCTGCACTGCCCTGCCAGCTGGGGTCTTCAGTGAGGCTTGCCTGCCCAGAGGCTGTGCAGGGGGGACAAGACTGGAGTGCTACCAGTGGCAAGATTTACATTCATAAAAAAACCTGAGCCCTGGACTGAACTGGAGGTTTTTCAAATTCTCCGTGACAGGGAATAAAGTTGGTATTTTGTGTCTGTCTGTCCTTTGTCCCAGGTATTTTGAATCGAGCTAGATTTTCTTGCTTAGACTCTTGCTAGAAAATGCTTATTCTCTGAAGCAGACAGTGTGGAAAACAGAAGGAAATACCAAAGGAATTCCCAGGAAAGTGGAATGTGATTCTGGAGATCATCAATTGTGGTAAACATTGGACAAAATCAGCAAGCTGGGAGTTAATCAAAAAGAAAGGGAGCTCCTGGAGAAGGGTAAATGTGAATGAGGTGGTTTGGCAACTCTTTGTTCATTGGTATTTATAGTTAGCACAGATCATGATTTAGTCACCATTTATAGTCTTTAACTCTTGGGGGGAAGAGGATGTACATGAAATAAAGATTTAAAAAGAGGTGAAGGCACATCTGATGATGGAGATGAAGGACAAAGAAAGACCTATTACTGATTGCAGTAGATACCTGGTGGAGTTAATGAAAGGGTTGTATGTAATCTTTTGAGTCTGGTCATAAAAGAAATAGAAGCAATACATGGCAGGATAGTAGTCCTGGGAAGACCAGAGCTTTACTGTTGAAGGCAGGGGTATAGTGTTTATGGTGCAATAGATTGCAAAGAAGATGTAAGAATAGTACAGAAAGAAGGTTTTTCTGCCAAAATTACTTCAAGAAGTGTATGGTAAGAAAGACTCCACTAAAAAAAATGTTGGGGGTTGTGCCAGATATTGGTCAAACCTCTGTCATTCTGCTATTAGTTGAGTGGTTTTGATAGTATCATGGAATGATGGGAGAATTAAATTTATCAGATGAAGATTAGAAAATAAATGTACTGTCAGGTACGTCTGGATATTTGCAGATGTGATAGCTAACATTTCTTCAAATTCACCTAACAGACAAAAGGTGTTGATGGTTTCAGATTTGACTTTGATAAATAATAAGGGTGACATAGAAAAACTGGTTCTAGAAAATATTTCAGTTGCAATAATTAAAGACCAATTTACTGTAAATGAAGAATAAACAGAAGGAGGCCAGTATGTCAGCTGCAAAATAATGTCTCAGACGTTAGAGGTCAAGTTCGTATAGTCAAATGAATTGGAAAGTAATTAGATCAAATATGCAAAACAGCTAGAATTTGTATATTAAACAAAGGAGAAAGCCTGAAGTACTTGCTGCAGCAAAGTACAAAGACTAGCAGAAGTCTTCAGAAATGGAAAAATATTTTTTCAGCTTTCTGAGCTTAGTTTTTAGATCTCAGATATGCAGAAGGTTAGGAATAAAGTAAGAATTGCTGAAAGTTGAGTCTGACTTTGCAAAACAAGTAAACCAAAAACCTCAATGTTCTTCAACTTCACCAATAAAAAGAATAAGGGGAAGAAAGAAGGTTACTACCCTGTGAACCTAGAGATTTGGAGTAGTCTAGACAAAGCCCTAAAACTGGATTGAACTTTTTTGTCAATTTTCATCTAGAACAATAGTACTGAAAATACGAGCTAACCTACAACAGTGCTGGGGGTAAGGGTAGAATATGAACATTGCTTCATCTAGGGTGGAAGAAAAATGGAACTGACTGTTTTCAAACCAGGTTATCTAACCTTTTCCCTTGACTACTAAAAGAAGTGCCCCATGTTCCTTCACCACCTGTGTAGCAAGCTTCATTGGAAGTGGTAGTGTTTATTTCTGAAGAAGAGCACATAAAAGGATTTGGACCCCTTCCCTGCATTTTCCTTTTCCTTAGCAAAGTGAAAATTTCCAGGTAGTTTTGTACCTTTCATTAAATAAAGTTCAAGGATTCCTCTACATTACAGTGCCTTGTAAGGAAAAGAGCAATAAGAGCATTAGTCTGTTCTTAGCTATTTGTGAGTTTAATGGAACCTTTTAAGAAAAGAGAAAATACAGACATAGAAGTAACGGACTATGAATGTAAAAAAAAATAACCCACCTCATGGACTAATGAAAGGTAACACGTTCAAAAATAATTCAAAACGTTTCTTTGTAAATGTATTTTGTAAAGACTTTAAGGTGGTTAAAGAGGCAATTACATTGGCCTGCTCTGATAAGGAGATTGTCAGAAATTGGAGGAAAGTTACAGGTAGAGTTGTTCAGAGGTCAGTCTTGGGACCAGTATAATTTAATATTTTCATTACAGTCCTTGGCAGAAGAGTGCTAATGAGGCTTGCTGATAAAACAAAGTTAGTCAGCATCATCAAAAGAGGGATGAAAAACTGGGTCACCTTGTGGAATAGCCTGCAAGGTATGAGATGAAATTTAATAGTGCAACTGCTTGGTCATATCCTTAGGGAGTGGTAATAAGAAAGTTCATTATTAACTGAAAGCTGTTTAGCTGGAAATGACAAAAGATTAGAGGAATCTAGTGTAACAGTTGATAAGAGAAAAAGTATGACCCAACCGTCATGAAAAAGGATGTTTTCAAGAAAAGGGGAAATGAGATCCCAGGATTCCTTGCTAGCATACTATATTCTTTTCTAGTATAAGAGTGTTTATTAGGCATTGTTTAAGAAAAAGGAATTATGTCTTATACAGGCATAGGTGAATGTACAATCTCTTATGAGCAACGACGTAAAAGCTATGGGTTCTTTGGCATAGCAAAGTGAAGGCATGACCTCTAGAAACAGAAAACGACTAATTAATTGATATAACAATATTGGTGAATGAGCAAATAAAGTGACCACAAATCAGTTTAGAAAACCAGGAAAAATGTCCAACTATCAGAAACAGTGGGAGGTTCTGAAAAAAAAATAAAAAAATAGAGTAATGCTAATGGGGATGATAGTCTAAGTACTTTTAGGGCATTCTGACAGGCTTGTCATCAAGCAGAAGGTGTAATAGACTTTCTAAACATGATGAAGTACTATAAGCAATTTTTTTCAGGCTTTACATCTATTACGTAATTTGAGTTTTGTTGAAGACCTAAATGTTCCCCTAAGAGTTTCACTGTAGTTGTTCACGTATATATAACCATTTTCATATCTTTTCTTTAATGGTCATTTACTTATTAGCTACTTTTGTGCTTGTGGATGGATTCTTTTTTCTGCCCCGAGAGACTGAAGACAAAAAGGTGGCAAGTAAACTAAATTAATAGTTGTGTTACCTTTTTGACATCATGATAACTGCTCTTGAATTCCTTTTTATCTTTTCAATTTTTTCTGTTTCCCTCCTCCTTCCTTTTCAGTGAGATTATTCTCCCCTTTTCTTCCACTCATCCAGTTTCCATGCTGATGTGTTAACACTTCCTTTTTCCTCACCTTTTCTTAACAAATCAGCAGTGAAATTATTAAAGCCTCAGGTTTTACAGGTTTCATGCTGAAGAGAAGCCAGGCACCTTACATCTTAAAACAGTATTTTTGAGTCTGTTTGTATTCATTATGAGTCTATGCCAGTTCACACTTGGTTTACATCACAAATTAATTTTTTAAACATGAAAATTAGAAATATTACTTTGCGAGCAATAGCTCAGTTTTAAAAAAAATTGTGGTATGTGTACCAAGTCTGTATGAACTTGTGGCAGTTTTTCTGACCATAGTAGTGCTTTTTTCCAGTTGAGATTCATGAACCTATGCCATATGCTACCCCTAGATCATACATGAACAAATCAAAGCCGGTAAAGTTTTCAAACATCACTGAAGCTTAGTATAAATCCATGAGTGATGGGGTCCTGACCCTTCTGGAAGTGGCATTCAGAACCTAAAGAGTCTTGGACTGATGACTGTTTTACTAGATGAATAGTCTTAGCAGAGACCCCTATCTTCCCATAAGGCATTCTTATAATTTATCTCTTTTAGACTGACCACAACTCTTTGCTTGCATTTTTTTGGATTGCTGTCCCAGTCCAAGGATAAAATGAGATCTTTTAAATATTCAGCAGCATAGGCTTTTGGTTGAGAGAGATGGTATTGCAGTCATTGACAATAATTATGTTTGGGCAGTGCTGTCTGTCCACCTTGACATGCTAAGCTAATTTAAAAAAATATGGAAAAAGAGATTAAAGGGAGCTAAATGTTGCATGCTGATTCAGAGAGCACTAAAGAGTTACGCTGGCCATAAACAACTATTACTTTTGGAGCATGGCATTTAATTTTCATTCGTATGGACAGGAATATCTCTCTCAAAAAATTTTCATTCTCCAATTTTTCTTAGCACGATCATGGAAGCAATAAACGTGCTGACAGCTGCTGAGGCTTGGTGCTGAAGACGGTGATTTAGGGAAACAATCAGCATTTAGAAAGAGGAAATTAGAAAATAAAATAACTCTTGTTGCCCTATATTTTTTTTTTATGATATACTGCTGTACCTCTGATATGCATGGACATGATCTCATTTAAATTTGGCTTGAGTATTGTTTATGCCTTACCAATATGCAGGGTTTTTTTTCCCTAGAAAGAGTACTTAAATGCTTTTTGCATTTTCCATAAGCACTTCCCACAGAGATTTTGGTAATAAAACACTGACTTAAAGGTTGTAAGAGTGACTATAAATCTGTGCTAACATACCACACCGAGTTCTGTAAATCCATGGCCTCTAGACAATTAATTTGTTAGTGAGAGTAATGCTGAATGACTGCATATTCTAGTGTCATTCAGAATTTTGAATCAGGGTATTATGTTGACACATGCTTGAACCTGTTGAATGATTCAGAATTCTGGTTGTATATGCCATTCGTTCTGATGATCTAAAATTATAGTTCCCAGGAATCGCACTTTCTGACCTGATATGCCTCTGAGTATACCAAGGAAGCATCTCCTTCATATTGACATTTGCAAGGCTTCCTCTTGTCCTGGGTCAGTCTGTATTGACTGCAGTTCTGATCACCATCTGAAGTCAATGGGAACTTTGCTATTGGTTTCTGTCGACAAAATACAGAGCACAGGGAAGAAAACTCTCTAGAAATGTCTTACTCTGATGTTGTCTGTCCTCCTAGTGGTCTTTGATCAATAGCAGGCAGCTTTTTCAGGGCTCAGAAGGTCTTTTGTGAATAGCAGGAGTGAAACCTAGTTTTGTTTTGGGTTTGTAGGAGTGTGCTCAGCCTCAGTAATACTCACTACCTTAAAAGAGTCTTGGAATAAAATTTTTCTTTGGGTGAAATAATGGGGATTTTTCCATTTTTAATAAAGCAGATGGTTAAGTAGCATTGTATTGCATATTGTATAGCTCTTTATGTGTAGTTATAGCTACCTAGCTATTTAAAAAAAAATCTATTATTGTTTTCTAGAAAATATATTCCAAAATATATTCCTTATTTCCATTGGTGTTCTTTCAACACCAATAGAAAGAAGTCAGTGTTTTTTATAAACAGAAATATAGATTAATTCTTTCTTTGTTTTGTTTGGAATTTGCTCTACTCCTGAATCAAGATTCATAAAATATTTGAAAACATTGCTTAAGTTGTTCAGGCTGCAGAAAGAATCACTCTCAAAATAAGAATTTTTTTACCCTTTTTTTTTCTCGTTTGTCTTTAAACTAAAACTTGGTATGCTAGTTTCTCTAGAGAACAAACAAGACCTGTTTTTCACTTTCAAGTGCTTTTTTCCCTGAAATCTATTGGCAGTTTTGTTGGCTTATTGCAGGCCTTCATTATGTTGTTTGGAAAGGGAGGTTGCATTTCTTTAAACTGACTGATAGCTTGAAATCCTGGCTGCTGAGAGTTCATGAAGCATTTCAAAAGTAAGAACCAGGTAGTGCTATTTGCAGTGGTTCAAATGAAGACCAATTACAGAGGATTACTATTATTAGTACTTAGAATATGTGCTCACAAAAGTGCACTTAAAGCAATTAGTGAAGAAAGAAACAGGCAACAAATATTTCAAGTTCAAGAGTGATGCATCAAGTTTAATAGCTACATTTGGACAAGGAAGACACACAATGATGTAGTGGGCATACTGATCCTGTTCTGATTTTATCTGATCTCATGACCAATAGGTAAGCCTATGAAAGCTTCTTGACTTCTTTGTCCTCTAGTATTTATGAAAATTAATTTTAAAATTCACTAAGGGGGCAAAAAAAAAAAGCTTTAGTTTGTTTGGAATCTCCTTACTTAAGGAGAAGTCATTGAATAATGATAGCTGGTTATGTGGTTCCAGGTACTGCATGTCTGTTTTTACTGGTTTCTTATCTTTCAGTATAGACCGAAGATATATTTAGAAATAAATACAACTTTCCACTTACCAGTTTTATTCTCAATGCTCTTACAGTCTTGATCCAAAAGGAAAAGTATGGTTAGACACTGACTGAAATTTTATGATACGTATGCATACATGTTCATTAATTTTACATGGCCTTGTTTGGCGATGATATTAGACTTTCGTTTAATAGCCAGTAAACTTTCATTTTCCTTCAAGACTTCAGCTTCTGTAAGTGTTTGAGAGAAAGAAATAAGGTGGAATTTAGGACTGTGACTTGACCTTTTAGGCTCATGTTGTGTAAGACATTCTGCATTTTTACTTCCCACTGCAGGGTTTTGGTCCTTTCCTATTCATATTTTTCTTAAATAAAAGACTTGTTCCTCTGCTCCTTAATCAAGCCATGCAGCCACTGCATTTTTTTGTGCTTTGCTCTGTTCCTGTTTAAGAGGGGACAGTAAACAGCAGATCAAGCATAGGGCCTGGCAGATGTTTTAAAATATTTGTGAAAGAAAAGAATAATACTTGTTTTTGTAGAACTTTCAAGGTTTTGAGCAAATCTGTTAGTTAACACAGCATATGAGAAGGAAAAAACAAACCATGAAGAGTTCAGCTTTGTTGAATAGAAGGAAGGTATTGCTATTTTAAGCTGAACGGCATCCTGATTATAAAGTTAGTAGCCAAATAATATATTTTCATGGAAACTTTGGTATGTCTGTATATCATAGAAAATATGCAGTTGAGTTGTGTCTCTGCGTTTTAAAATCCAATTCTTAGAGAGGTTTGTCAACATTCAGTTTGATAGCATTATGCACATGAATAAATTTTGTGCACATGAATAAATCTCTAAAAGGCATTTTGAAATAAAACTGGAAAAACAATGTGGTTCTTCCTCACTAGGTCATGTAAGAGAGAAACCTTTTCTTTATGTCCTTAATCATTCTGGAAAGCTGAGGTGAAGGTAAGTATTGGGTTATTTCCCTTATTTCCATGACAACTCTATTTCTGCAGGAAAAGGAATAATACTCAGTGTTACTTAACTGCATGTTCTCAGCAATAATAATAACCTGTAGAATCAAATTCTAGCATTTGGGTGAAATCCAATATCATTCCATGGAGGAAGAAAATCACCAAAGTGATGGCTGAGTAGAGAATGGAGAATGAAAAGCATAAAGGAAAAAACAAAGCCCATATAGCTTGTCTACAAATTCCTAGGTATTCTGTACTAAGACTCTAATTAAAACTTCCTGAATAGTGGAGGAGGTTTTATATAAATTCAAATTTGAGTTTCTCAGTTAACCTTAGAAAATTCAGTGAAGATATCATTAATGTAGATGTTCTGGAACTAATTCTGCAGATGAAAATAGAGCCATGACTAGACTTTAAGGTTTGGTGGAGAGTAAAGCCTTTCACAAGCATTCTAGCTACATCTCTAAGCACACACAAAATAAATTCCATGCTAATCAAGTAGAACTGTCATTTTAGGACTTAATTCCTCCATGAGATGTCATTCGTATAGGTGAATTGGTTTAACTTCCAAAATGCGCTATATGCTTAGTTATTTTAAGAAAGCTTGTTCCCTAGATCACATGGTTCGAATAGATGATTGTGTCCTTGCTTTATTTTACTTTTAGTAAAACTTCATGTTGGTTAATTGTGGAAAATTAGAGGTCTACTGGAGGAGCAATGTATTCTCTACATCTATTATCTTGATAATCACAGGTGTAAGAATGAATGATTCATGTGCAAATGGAGGGTGATAATCTTGTTCATGATCTTGGGGAACAAAAATCATCTTAAGTTCAGGGAAAAGACATCTTGTTCAGGAGCCCTCGTACCCTAATGAATGGAGCAGAACTCTATTTAGCAGTAAAATGCAATTGCAGTACAAGAATGTAGGAGTAAAGCACAATACAGGAACATAAAGTTACCACAATATTGAGATAGCAGGAGAAATATTATTTCATACTTAGAGTGGATCATGCATTTCAGATTTCTGACTGGCACTGTGTGCAATGCACAGACTGTATGTTTACATTCTCTGTTACTTCTATGTATCAGGTAATACTTTCACAAAAGATGCTTCACCAAGGGCAAGTCTTGCCGGACTAACCTAGTAGCATTCTATGATGGAGTGATGTCCTGGTTTCAGCTGGGATAGAGCTAATTTTCTTCCTAGTAGCTGGTATAGTGCTGTGTTTTGGATTTTAGTATAAGAATAATATTGATAACACACTGATGTTTTAGTTGTTGCTAAGTGGTGTTTACACTAGTCAAGGGCTTTTCAGCTTCTCATGCTCTGCTGGGTGCACAAGAAACTGGGAGGGGCCACAGCCAAGATAGTTGATCCAAACTGACCGAAGGGCTATTCCATACCATATGACGTCATGCTCAGTATATAAACTGGGAGGGAGCTGGCCGGGGGGCAGCGATCACTGCCTGGGTACTCGCTGGGCATCAGTTGGCGGGTGGTGAGCGGTTGTATCACTTGTTTTTTCCTGGGTTTTGTTCCTCTCTAGCTCTTTTGTTGTTTTCCTTCTCATTACTATTTTTTTGTTGTTGTTGTTCCAATTATTGAACTGTTCTTATCTCAACCCACAAGTTTTCTTACTTTTGCTCTTCTGATTCTCTCCCCCATCCTACAGGCAGGGGAGGGTGAGCAAGCGGCTGTGTGGTACTTAATTGCCGACTGGGGCTAAACCACAAAAGTCCTTTTTGGCACCCAACATGGGGCATGAAGGGTTTGAGATAATAACAGATTAACCAGAGTATATTAAGGAATTTAGATCTGTTAATAGTTGCGGGCCACGATATTGATTCATCTGTTCTTGATATTGGTTTACCTGACCCGCACCATGCTCATTTTTTTGCTGTACATGTTAAAGATTAGTGTTGGTTTTTGCAGTTTGCCATGCTCTGCAGTGATTAGTGATATTTTGCCTGGGAGATTTGTTATTAAAACAGTGACCTTGAGTTTACTTTGGTATCTAAGTTTTGTACTGAAGCTATTACTGTATGTCGGGTACCACCTTGTGGAGACAATTAGCAATTATACTTCTTCCTCTGAGACGTTTTTTATGGAGGAAATACAGAATGGCACCTTCACTACCTTCTTCTACAATGTTTCCTCCCTCGTTACAATAACTTTTCAGTATCTTGAACATCCTTGGGTAGTTAAGATACATCTATTGGTGTTGCTTGGGAATATTGTTTCAGTTTTGTCTAAGGTTAGTATGCAATTTAAGAATACCATCCAGAGATCTTCCCCAAGGCCGGATAGTTATGAGTGGCAGGGTGTGTGGGATAGCATGGGCAAATGCCTAGGACAGCGGACACCTCCAGTGTTTTGGAACTTCACCCCTGAACAAGTGCAGAATCCTGAAAAATTAGTAGAATATTTGGAAAAAGTATGTTGTCACCGTGGCAATTCTAAGGAAATACAAATCACTGCAATGTGCTGGGGCCTGGCCCATGCCTACCGAGCCCTGTTCAACACTATTCAGAACCCTCAAGGATCTGGTGACAAAATGAGAGATACCATGGCTACTCCAGCCCCCCTGTGACAGGCACTGTGGCTATTCCAGCCCACCCTGTGACAGACACTGCGGTTACTCCAGCCCCTTCCCGCTTCTGACTGATAATGTGGTTGAACCAGGGAACCAACCCGTGTCAGTATCAGTCGCCCCTATACACAAGAATAAACCTTGGAAACGAAAGTCAGCTCATTTAGAAAAAGAAGATGAAAAAGCAGGGCCATCACAAGGAGAGGAAGAGGAAGAACTCATGGACGAGACAGAAAACACCTGATCCCTATCCCTGAGTGAGCTGCGAGATATGCGAAAAGATTTCAGCCATCGTCCAGGCGAGCACATCGTCACCTGGCTGCTCCGATGCTGGGATGACGGGGCCAGTAGCCTGGAATTAGAGGGTAAGGAAGCCAAACAACTAGGATCCCTTTCTAAGGAAGGGGGCGTTGACAAAGCAATTGGAAAAGGGGCACAGGTGCTTAGCCTCTGGAGGCAACTTCTGTCAGCTATGAAGGAAAGGTGTCCCTTCAATGAAGATGTTATATATCGCCCCAGGAAATGGACCACCATGGAGAAAAGTATCCAGTACCTAAGGGAATTAGCTATGCTGGAGGTGATTTATGGTGACCTGGATGATGAGTGGTTATCCAAAGATCCAGATGAAGTCCAGTGTACACGACCCATGTAGCGGAAGGTGGTACGGAGGGCACCAGTGTTGTCTGCCAGCTCATTGGCAGTAATGACCTGGAAAGACAGAGAGGGTCCAACAGTGAATGAAGTGGACAGCCATCTCCGGGAATACAAAGAAAGTATCTCTTTCTCCCTCATCTTGGCTGTGGAGAAGCTGGTCCAGGAACTCAAAGAGGATAGGTCCCACTCCCCACCTGTACAGACCAGTGTCTCAGCTATTAGGAGTAAGCATTCTTCTGCTCAAGAGAGAGGATATAGAAGGTACACACCGCAGTTCCCCAGACAGAATAGAAGGACTGATCTTACTCCTGATTTTAATGAAGGAACTTCTGACTCATATGTACAAGAAGTGGGTAATGAATACTATGAGCAGGACTAGAGGGGCCCTGCCTCCAGCCAGGTGGAGGAAAGGAACAACCAGGTTTACTGGACTGTGTAGATTTGATGGCCTGGCACATCAGACCCACAGGAGTATAAGGCTCTAGTGGACGCTGGTGCACAGTGAACCCAGATGCCATCAAGCTCTGCAGGGGCAGAACCCACCTGTATTTCTGGAGTGACAGGGGGATCCCAACAGGTAACTGTATTGGAGGCTTAAGTGAGCCTAACTGGGAATGAGTGGCAGAAGCACCCCATTGTGATTGGCTGAGAGGCTTCGTGCTTCCTTAGCATAGACTATCTCAGGAGAGGGTATTTCAAGGACCCAAAAGGGTACCGGTGGGCTTTTGATATAGCTGCCTTGGAGATGGAGGAAATTAAACAGCTGTCCACCTTGCCCGCTCTTTTGGAAGACCCTTCTGTTTTGGGGTTGCTGAGGGTCAAAGAACAACAGGTGCCGATTGCTACCACAATGGTGCACTGGCAGCAATATTGCATTAACTCAGCCTCCCTGATTCCCATCTATAAGCTGATTCATCAACTGGAGAGCCAAGGAGTGATCAGCAAGAATTGCTCACTCTTTAACAGTCCCATATGGCCAGTGCAAAAGTCTAATGGAGAGTGGAGACTAACAGTAGACTATCATGGCCTGAATGAAGTCATGCCACTGCTGAGTGCTGCTGTGCCAGACTTGCTAGAACTTCAATACAAACTGGAGTCAAGAGGCAGCCGAGTGGTATGCCACAACTGATATCGCCAATGTGTTTTTCTGAATCCCTTTGGAAGTAGAGTGCAGACAACAGTTTGCTTTCCCTTGGCAGGGCATCCAGTACACCTGGAATCAATTGCCCCAGGGATGGAAACACAATCCTACCATTTGCCGTGGACTGCTCTGGAATAGGGTGAGGCTCTGGAACACCTGCAATACATTGATGACATCATCGTGTGGGGCAATACCGCAGAAGAATTTTTTGGGAAAGGGAAGAAAATAGTCCAAAGCCTTCTGAAGGCCGGTTTTGCAATAAAACAAAGGTCAAGGGACCTGCACAGGAGATCCAGTTTTTAGGAATAAAATGGCAAGATGGACGTCGTCAGATCCCAATGGATGTGATCAACAAAATAACAGCCATGTCTCCACCAACTAGCAAAAAGGAAACACAAGCTTTCTTAGGCGTTGTGGGGTTTTGGAGAATGCATATTCCAGATTACAGTCTGATAATAAGCCCTCTCTATCAAGTGACCGGGAAGAAGAATGAGTTCAAATGGGGCCCTGAGCAGTGACAAGCCTTTGAACAAATTAAACAGGAGATAACTCATGCAGTAGCCCTTGGCCCAGTCTGGGCAGGACAAGATGTAATAAATGTGCTCTACACTGCAGCCAGGGAGAATGGCCCTACCTGGAGCCTCTGGCAGAAAGCCCCAGGGGAGACTTGAGGTTGACCCTTAGGATTTTGGAGTTGGGGATACAGAGGATCCAAGGCCTGCTATACTCCAACTGAAAAAGAGATATTGGCAGCATATGAAGGGGTTCGAGCTGCTTCGGAAGTCATTGGTACTGAAGCACAGCTCCTCCTTGCAGCTCCTACTGGTGCTGGGCTGGATGTTCAGAGCGTCCCCTCTACACACCCCTCTACACATCATGCAACTCATGCTACATGGAATAAGTGGGTTGCACTGATCACACAATAGACTCGAACAGGAAACCCCAATCGCCCAGGGATCTTGGAATTAATTATGGACTGGCCAGAAGGCAAAGATTTTTGGAATACCACCAGAGGATGAGGTGACATGTGCTGAAGAGGCCTCACCGTACAATAAACTACCAGAAAATGAGAGGCAATATGCCCGGTTCACTGATGGGCCCTGTCATCTTGTGGGAAAGCATCGGAGATGGAAAGCTGCTGTATGGAGTCCTACACGAGAAGTTGTAGAAACTGCTGAAGGAGAAAGTGAATTGAGCCAATTTGCAAAAGTAAAGGCCATCCAGTTGGCTTTAGACATTGTTGAACAAGAAAAGTGGCCAGTGCTCTATCCCTATACTGATTCATGGATGGTGGCAAATGCCCTGTGGGGGTGGTTACAGCCATGGAAGCAGAACAATTGGCAGCGCAGAAGCAAATTCATCTGGGCTGCAGCACTGTGGCAAGATATTGCTGCCCGAATAGAGAACCTGGTTGTAAAAGTACGTAGATGCTCATGTACCCAAGAGTCTGGCCATTGAAGAACATCAAAACAACCAGCAGGTAGATCAGGCTGCTAATATTGAAGTGGCTCAGGTGGATCTGGACTGGCAACATAAGGGTGTATTATTTGTAGCTTGGTGGGCCCGTGACAGCTCATGGAAGGAAGAGATGCAACATATAGATGGGCTCGTGATTGAGGGGTGGACTTGACCACGGACACTATTGCACAGGTTATCCATGAATGTGAAACATGCGCTGCAATTAAACAAGCCAAGTGGTTAAAGCCTCAGTGGTATGGAGGATGGTGGCTGAAATATATATACATATGGGGAGGCCTCAGAGATTGATTGTATTACACTCCCACAAACTCGCCAGGAAAAGCACTATGTGCTTACAATGGTGGAAGCAACCACCGGATGGCTGGAAACATATCCCGTACCCCATGCCACCTCCCAGAACACTATCCTGGGCCTTGGAAAGCAAGTCCTATGGTGACATGGCACCCCAGAAAGAATTGAGTCAGACAATGGGACTCATTTTTGAAACAACCTCATAGACACCTGGGCCAAAGAGCATGGCTTTGAGTGGGTATATCACATCCCCTATCATGCACCAGCCTCCGGGAAAATTGAACGATGCAATGGACTGTTAAAGACTACACTGAGAGCAATGGGTGGTGGGACATTCAAACATTGGGATACACATTTAGCAAAAGCCACCTGGTTAGTCAACACTAGGGGATCTGTCAATCGAGCTGGCCCTGCCCAATCAAAACTTTTACATACTGTAGAAGGGGATAAATTCCCTGTAGTGCACATAAAAAATATGCTGGGGAAGACAAGTCTGTATTATTCCTGCCTCGGGCAAAGGCAGACCCATCCATGGGATTGCTTTTGCTCAAGGACTCAGGTGCACTTGATGGGTAATGAGAAAGGATGGGGAAGTTTGATGTGTACCTCAAGAGGATTTGATTTTGGGTGAAAAATAGCCAAAGAACTGAATGGTATGATGTTAATTGCTATGTAATACTGTATGTCATCACTTCTATGGTTGTTATATGCCATATCAATGGTATTTCAGTGAGAATCACCCAGATTAATGAAGAATGAACTTTGATGAAAGCAAGCAAAGTGCAGCGGTGATGGAACCAGAACAGGCTTCAGCATGCAACAGTCCAACACCACACACCATCTCTCCTGCCCTGAAGGACTGTTATGACAGATGGAGCCCAAAGTCATGGACTAAATTAACTCAACAGACATTTGTGGGATAATTGCTGGAGGTGACTTAGAAATTAAACTCATATTCACACTTTTAGGTAAGGTACAGCATTGAAGAAGATTCCCGGGTGGAATGCAGCTGACATGCAAGGCCATTCCATGGAAGTTGCCTAGGCCTGTAACCTTAGACGTTGGTGATGCCAGGGGAGCTTGGTGTACTGACTCTACGAAGGTACTGTTCGGAGGGTGGAGCGGTGTGGAGACGCAGCGGCCAGGCTCTGCAATTAAATGGGAACTCAAAGGTATTGTGTGTGACTAGTAAGCTGCACATTTGCTATCCTGGGCCAACAGTCTGTCATGTTTCTGACAAAATGCTGTCCTTTGATGAACTTTGCTCATTATAACATCATTATAATACCAAAACACACCTCCATCCCAAAAGCTACCCGCCTCCGAGGTGCGACCACCCCTCACTGAGCTTGCGCTTTGAACTTTTCCTAACCTATACCTTTAAAAGCGAAGCGACAAAACTTTACACCAATCCTAAACAAAGGTATGTATGACTAGAGTCACTCAAGCTCCACCCAAAAGGTGAAAGCTAGTATAAAATGGCTTAAGAGAAAGAGAATGTTAGGGAAGACATCATTGCGTACCATTCTGACCCCTGGGATCAGTTGATGGGCTGAGCCTCTCTTCCCCCGCATTGCGACGCCTTTGGGTAAGATTTGAACACTTGGTTATTCCAAGTGCCTCCCTGGGAAACTCAGAAATCTCTCTTTATCATCTTTAACGCGTTTATAGCCAGCAGTGTCACTCGTACTCTTGGTATTTGCATGTGCTTTGCAGACAGTAAATTTATCACCGGTAATCCAAAGAATCTGTGTATCTGTTGCTCTAATAAACTGCACTCTTTATTAATCTAGCTGTGGTAGTTATTGAACACGACCAGACTCTTTAAGTGTGGCCGTGATAGTTCATGCAACACGACTAGACTGGGGGTGCAGAGTGTTTAAATTCACGCTGTCGGCTTAACTCTGATGAATGGCTGCATATACAGTCCTTAGAAAATAACTGTTGACCAAGTCTGAGACTAAGACTGGACTTAGCCACACCTAGACTCCTCTCTGAGAAGGAGTTTAGAAAGCAAGGGGATCCTGTCTGAACCTCGTGACTCAACGGGAGGGTTCCCCCCCTCAGCCACTCCTCAGACTCCTACGTGACAGTAACTCTTAACGCAACAACATTTTAGAGGGATGGCCCATAGACCAAGGGAATAATGTCTTCATCTATATATGAAAAGACAGGAAAAGTGGTGGTGATTAATTGGAATGTATTAGAAAGGGTAGAACCTGGGCATGATATAGATGGTACAGAATAAGGGGTGGATACTGTCCTGGTTTTGGCTGGGATAGAGTTAATTTTCTACCTGGTAGCTGGCATAGTGCTGTGTTTTGGATTTAGTATGAGAATAATGTTGATAACACACTGATGTTTTAGTTGTTGCTAAGTGGTCTTTAGGACTTTAGTCAAGGACTTTTCAGCTTCCCATGCTCTGCCGGGTGCACAAGAAAGTGGGAGGGGGCACAGCCAAGACAGTTGATCCAAACTGACCAAAGGGGTATTCCATACCATATGATGTCATGCTCAGAATATAAACTGGGCGGAGTTGGCCAGGGGGCAGCTATCGCTGCCCCGGGGACTGGCTGGGTGTTGGCCGGTGGGTAGTGAGTGGTTGTATCACTTGTTTTTTTCCTGGGTTTTGTTCCTGTCTCACTCTCTTGTTGTTTTCCTTCTCATTACAATTTATTATCATTATTTTGTTCCAATTATTAAACTGTTCTTATCTCAACCCACGAGTTTTCTTACTTTTGCTCTTCTGATTCTCTCCTCCATCCTACAGGCAGGGGAGGGTGAGCAAGCGGCTGTGTGGTACTTAATTGCCGACTGGGGCTAAACCACAAGAAGTGACTACATCAGTGGACAAGGGAAGAGCTATGGATGTCATCTATCTGGACTTCCGTTAAGGCCTTTGACATGGTCCCTCACAACATCCTTCTCTCTAAACTTGAGATGTACGGATTTGATGGATGGACTCTTCGGTGGATAAGGAATTGGCTGGATGGTCACATCCACAGAGCTGTGGTCAATGGCTCAATGTCCGAATCGAGATCAGAGATAAGTGGTGTCCCTCAGGGGTCTGTACTAGGACGAGTACTGTTTAATATCTTCATCAACAATATACACAGTGAGATTGAGTGCATCCTCAGCACATTTGCAGATGACACTGTCCTGGTTTTGGCTGGGATAGAGTTAATTTTCTACCTGGTAGCTGGCATAGTGCTGTGTTTTGGATTTAGTATGAGAATAATATTGATAACACACTGATGTTTTAGTTGTTGCTAAGTGGTCTTTAGGACTTTAGTCAAGGACTTTTCAGCTTCCCATGCTCTGCCGGGTGCACAAGAAGCTGCAAGGGAGCATAGCCAGGACACCTGACCCAAACTGGCCAAAGGGCTATTCCATACCATATGACGTCACGCTCGGTATGTAAACTGGAGGGAGTTGGCAAGGGGACAGCAATCGCTGTTGGGGATGGGATGGGCATTGGTCAGCAGGTGGTGAGCAATTGCATTGTGCATTACTTCTTTTGTATATTCTCTTATCATTATTTTTATTTTATTTTCCTTTGCTGTCCTATTAAACTGTCTTTATCTCAACACACAGGTTTCACTTTTTTTTTCCCAATTCTCTCCCCCATACTATGGTGGGGAGGGAGGGGGGAGGGGTGGGTGAAGGTGAGCAAGTGGCCGTGTGGTGCTTAATACCAACTGGGGTTAAGCCATGACAGACACCAAGCTGAGCGGTGCTGTTGACACACCTGAGGGACGGGATGCCATCTAGAGGGACCTGGAGAAGCTTGAGAAGTGGGCCCATGTGAACCTCATGAGGTTCAACAAGGCCAAGTGCAGCGTCCTGCACCAGGGTTGGGACAACCCCTGGTATCAATACAGGCTGGGGGACGAAGGGATTGAGAGCAGTCCTGCAGAGAAGGAGTTGGGGGTACTGGTGGATGAAAAGCTGGACATGGGCTGACAATGTGCACTCACTGCCCAGAAAGCCAACCACATCCTGGGCTGCCTCAAAAGAATTGTGGCCAGCAGGCCGAGGGATGTGATTCTGCCCCTCTACTCTGCTCTGGTGAGACCCCACCTGGAGTACTGCATCCAGCTCTGGAGCCCTCAGCACAGGAAAGACATGGACCTGTTGGAGCGGGTCCAGAGGAGGGCCGCAAAAATGATCAGAGGGATGGAACACCTCTCCTATGAGGACACGCTGAGAGAGTTGGGGTTATTCAGCCTGGATAAGAGAAGGCTCTGGGGACACTTTATTGCAACCTTTCAGTACTTACAGGGGGTTTATAAGAAAGATGGGGACAGACATTTTAATAGGGTTTGTAGTGATAGGACAAGCGGTAATGGTTTTAAGCTAAAAGGTGGTAGATTCAGACTAGATTCAAGGAAGAAATTTTTTACAGTGAGGGTGGTGAAACACTGGAACAGAATGCCCAGTGAGGTGGTAGATGCTTCATTCCTGGAAACTTTCAAAGTCAGGTGGACGGGGCTCTGAACAACCTGATCTAGTTGAGGATGTCCCTGCTCATTGCAGGGGCATTGGACTAGATGACCTTTAAAGTTCCCTTCCAACCCAAACCATTCTATGATTCTAAAATGTGTCATTCACCCCAAACTCAGAGGTTATCATATTCAACAAAGGCATTTGTTTTTCATTTTTCGATGAACAGAATTCATCAGTCTCTGATTACTTTATAAAGCAGCTGGGACACAGAATGAGCCTGACTGGCTATTCAACATTTGTCAGAAATTGTTAAGTTTTAGCATGGAGCATTTTAACTGTAATTGACAGTTTATGTTGTCAAAGCATTTTTTTAAGTAATTTTGATGTGATTGGAGGGGAAAAAAAGGGCTGCGGAGTCACACATCCTTTTGGATTGTCTTGTCAGGCCAAATAGCTTACTGCTGCTCAGTATTCCTTATTCCTTCAATAAGAAAATCTAAATCTACCAGGAAACCAGCAGCCTAATTCCTGACAGTTTAATAACCAGTCTAATTATTAATAAATAGTCTTTGAGATTTCCTTTCTTGATTGGCAGGCGAGATGCTCCTTTTACTGCCCAGTTCTGTATTGCTGCAAAGATTTTGCCTTGCTCTAGAACTAGAGATGTAGTGAAATTACAAACAGAAATGAAATTTGATAGCTAGAAGCTTCAGAGAAAAGATTTATTCACCCCTGTTCCATGTCTGCTCAATGAAAGTACTGTTGTGATTCTGTAGGAAGATGTTAAGAATTAGGGGATATTTTGGTATTTTTTCTGCACTGATTTTCTTGCTGTTTGTAATTAACCTTGGCTACCAAAGTTGAAACTCTTTTCCCTTGTTCCAGGAACCACTAATACCGTAACTGAAACTTGATCTGACTGGCACACACTCTTTATGTGAAAGAGCATTGCACTTTTTATCTTATGCATGATGGGAGTATACATATTACATATGATCAGATCATGCTCCGTTTCCCTGGTGGGGGTAATTCACATCACTGTGCAAGTATAAGAACCAGGTATCACTTACTTCTCATTTGTGCTGCATTTTGCATGGTTTATATACATTGTGCTGGCTTGCTGCATGGGCAAATTTCATTACATTTGAGAAAAGGAACTGTGTGCTAGAGATGTGGTAGATCAGTGAAGTACTTATTTGTCTGTTCTTAATCTCAAAGCTTTGATAACTAGAAGTTTACTGTGTGCCCTGTATCTCCTCTCACCATATGTGTTCAAAGCCAGTCCAAGACGTCAGTTCTAAGGGCTTAGGCTTCTCTGTACTTGAGGAATGTGGCTTACCTTAGAGATTCCCCTTTAAACAAGAAGCTGTGTTTCTAGCCATCAGGGCTACAGGGAAAAACTGGAAAACACTACCAAAGGCAGACGAAACAGTACCATCTATTCCAGTCCCTAGGGGACCTGCTATAGTAATCCTGAGAGAGGTGGCTGGGTATTCCCTGCCTTCCAGGAGGCTTTAACACCTTCCTAATAAAGATAGGTGCCTCAAGGAGAGACAAGTGAAGTGGGAAGGGAAGGAGGAAGCTTTCACTATTGCTGTCATAAAGGAATAGCCTCTTGTTGCAGTACAGGGCAGAAGTGTAGGTCCACAGGGCTTGTACCATGGAGACCCAATGGTACGTTATTTCCACTTTTGAAAATGTTCTTAATCAGTCCTGTGCAGTCGTCGGCCCAGAACTCTTATTTCCAAAGTCTCTGTGATCTAGGTGTAGAAGCTGCTTGGATGTTTGCTGTTGACATTAGTCATGACTGGAAAATTTTCTCATGCAGTGATAGCAGTGAAACTATTTCATGACTCCTGCAGTCTTCATTTAAAGTATAGTTAAGAAGAAAAATGAACGTGAATTTTAGCTTTATCATCTTTGGAAGGATGTGACTGGTCATCTAGCACTTAGAGGAAGAGAAGTTGGCACATTTAGCTGGGCTCCTATCAATCTCTTGTAGCTTGAACTCTAGTAAGTATCAGCAGTCCATATCTTGTCTCCAAAACAGAGGTAATAAACATTTCATACACATGGGGTTGTTGTGATGAATTAGGCAATGATTTTGAAGTCATAGTTTCTTGTATTCTGATTTAGAAGCACATTATGTCTCAATGAATACCTTCTAGCCTAAGCGTCTGAGAAGGCATTGGTGTCTACTGGTAAAATGTCTAAAAATTTTGATATTACATTGTTATAACTAGAAATTACCATAGTTACCACTTGGGAAGCTGGTGCTGTAAAACATCATGTTCTTTTCTATGGTACATTTTTTTCAGAATGCTTCCTTCCTTTCTTTAGATCATATTTGTAAAGGTAGTACACATCTCTCGAGATGATCAGTGCATTGACTTCACTGAAAATGTAATTGTCTTGCCTACCCATGAAGCACAACTCAGCACCAAAAAAAGCAGCACTCATTTTTTGAAATTAGCATTATTGATACCAATGTTATCAATCTTCCTTATGAAGGATAATATAGTAAACATAATTAATAGTTTTTTGGGGGAGAACATCTTATTTTGAACTTAAGAAAAGTCTCAGAAATATAATCTCAGCACTGTGCAAATATCACACATTTTGGCTAGATGTATTAAGTCACTTGCACATAGTAAAGCAAAAAACCCCAGCAATTCTCAGATTAGTTTCTGTTTCCTTGTGTCAAGAAAATGAAAAGAAATTCCTCTTAGGGCCGTTTTAAAAAATAATCTGTAGGAGCAGTAAAATGCTGAAGTTGAGGCTGGGAAAAGAGTGAGCTGTGAAGAGGTTATCAATGGCTGTTTTGATCATGTTATGTTTATGTTCTTCAGTGAAACTGTTTTAAATATTATGAATAAGCTTGAAATCTACAGCTATCCAGGATTTTCCAATGAAATGTGAATTCCTCAGATTCAAAGCTTCCTGGAAGAAACAGATCAGTTTAGCAATTTTTCAAATGGGAAAGAAATTGAAAAACAAATCTTAATAATGGTGTATTTAATTTTGACAGTTTAAAAATAACTTTTTATTTCTTCATTTGAAAATTACTTTCATTTTTACCATTATTATTTTGCATTCAAATTAATAATTTTTAAAATAAATTGTTTCAAATTGAAATTTTTGGATTAAATTCCCATTTATTTTGGTGCTTATTAAGCTTTTAAATCTTTACATTAAACTATGTCTTTCTCTTACAAAGAATTTGGGATTTTACTAAAGATAAAAAATGTGTTTAGAAGAATGATTAACCTGTTTCCTTATCAGTTTCCTTATCAATAACTCATTCCTATGAGTTATCTTCTATTCCCTTCTGATGTAAAAAAACTGGAAGCAATAGATAATTGTCAGAACTTTGTGCCATCTCACTTTCTATACCTCCTATGCATTTCCTCTTATCATAACAATAGGAATGTGAAATGAGACGCCTGTGCTCTCAATCATAAAAATTGAGCTCTTGAAAATTATGATGAGAGACTGTTACAGTTTGTATCTTTCATACTAATATAACACCATCATGGGGACAGTTATTTTTAACCCATAGTTTTAACCTATACTTTTGATTAAATGTGTTTATTTAATGTACTCAATTTTCCTGCCTTCCATAGCTGTATATGGCACTGTTTTGTGAATCAGGTACATCAGTATAGTTCAGCCTAGATAGCCAGACTAGATGGAATGGATATAAAATTACAAGACTTTTTGCAAGGAGGCAAGGAACCACTGTGCACGATGTGTTTGTTGCTGGTTATAACACACAAGTTGAACTTTCCGTCTGTAGGCTGTATTCGTTCTGCGTCAGTTCTACTATTACTATGCCACGGCTGTGGGAATTGCCAGCAGTGGCCAGTTTCCAGCCCTTTACAAGTTCCTCCTCAAACTAACAGTCAAGTTTCTTTGCGCTGACTCAGTACCTTCCGTAGCAGTCCTCAGTTTAAAGTTACTTCAATACCCACTGTGAGTGAATCACTAGGAAAGCTGTAATTTGTCAATTCCTTTTGGCCAGGACTCTTTCTCCTCTCCTCCCCCCAGTAATTCCAATAGGACTCTTTATTCATGCTGTTTACCCCTTGTGTCAGCATGTCCAGCATACTTGTACTCCATGGCACATCTGTTTCCAGCTACTGAATGCATCCACACTCAAAGGGCAGCAGCATCTCACAGTGCAGTTGGGAAGGCCTGTTGTCATGTCTTCTGGAGAGAGCTGTGCGATGCTGCACCATCACTGCCTTACCTGGGTATTATGATTTTTGTATCAGGAATGGATTGCAGAAGGGGTGTCGAGGGTAAATGGAACTTACTTTTCTCTTTTGGTCTGTAAGGATTTAGCCCACTTCTTGTGAAGCTCAAGAAGGAGATCTGTTCATACGCTCATGATGGTGTTGACTGGGGGTAGGTGCCTCAGGATTCCCCTCAGCTCTGCTCTTCTGTGTAGCATCATCAAGGAGCTACTTCTGTACTGTGCATTTGTCAGAGAAACTGCCCTGCCTAATCTGTCATACCAGAGTGCTCCTGGTGAAAGGCTCACAGCAGATTAGAGCCTGCCTGGAACAAGTAATCTTTCAGAATATTCACTGTCCCAAAGGACAGTTTTGTTCCTTACCAAACAGAGGTGCTTTTGTCACATCAGTTCTGCTGGCCAAGCAATCCTCAGTTTGGGAGTAGCAGTGATGGTTTCCAGCATGTTAGTGGAGGAATTCTACATAGAAAGCAAATGCAAATGAAATGCTGTATAAATATATATATAATGAGAGGACCACTACTGAACCTGCATGGAAGCTGCTTACACAGTCTTGTAAGTGCATAATTCACCATCTGCAGGATATGGAGAGCTCACTACTATCACAGGCCAAAGGAATTTGTAAAATAACATTTGCAGTTTCATATAATTAATTTTCATTGTTCTAAGTAATTAGAGGATGTATTTCTTGCTCCAAGACTTACATGTTTAGGACCTTGGAGCTTTATAGGCTATCATTTATGGCATGTTATTATATCAATTGATTGCTTATTACTTAATTTATTGTTTTATAGAATATGTGAAAGCAAATTAAGGAAAGCTTTGTTTTCAAGTTTTAATGATTAAATATGCTATTATTAACATATGTACATGTTAATATGGATATTATTGATATATTCATAGTTAGTTAAACATTTCAACATTGGAAGAGTAGGAAATGTTCCAGGGAAAATGTTCATCACAAAGGGAAATGATTTTATACTTTCTTTATGTAAATCAGGTATAGATAATTGTGAGAATTAAGGATTTTCTGAACTTCCTGTGACTACCAATGACAGCGTCCTTGGTTGACCGATTTAATATGGTTTGATAAATGTTCTGAAAAGCTAATTTAGGTTCATTTTGTAAATTGAATAAATAGCTTGGTGAAACTCTTTTCTGAAATTAGAATAGCCTCTACACTGATTTAGCAGTTGTCCATAACAGATATGGTATTAAACACAGTGAATGAGACCAAGTTAGAGGTGAGAATGTGGCTGTAGCTCTTTTAGCATTAATGAGGGATGGATGGTTTTAGGGCAAGCAGCTATTTGCTTTCTAAAGCATATATAAGGGACTGCAAAGTAGGCGCGAAGAGTTTTGGAATTCTATTCTTAAACTATCTGTCATTGACTTAGATCACTTCATGGTAGCATGCAGAGTTGGCAAAAACAGCTTTGTGTTTTCTTGTGCATTAAACCAGAATGAATTCTGAAATCTCGACTTTTAATTATGGAATGAAATTTCTGAAATATTTAACTTCAGAAATATCAGAAATTCAAAGTATATTATTTGGACAAGTACAGAGTTCTTTTCACACTTTTGCAATACAGTAAGTAATATATACACATAATTTAATATACAGAATACATGAGATCATTGAAAGGAAAAATAGTTTTATCTTGCAAAACTAACATGTTTTAAGCTTTAGGGGTGCAACAACACTGCTACATTTCTGTAAAATCTTTTTAGTAATTTTCAGATCAACCTTTTTCAGGAAAGCTTCTGGAAAATGAAGTTTCTGATTCTTCAGTAGCAACTTCAGGGCAGATATGGCCAGGGGATGTAATTTCATGTGTCACGTATAAAGATTGGTACAGTGAGAGTAAGGGAACTTAAAGATGTAAGAAAAATAGGAGAAAATAAAACAAATACTGCACTATAAGCCTATTATTCTGCTAACTAGTAAAAAGAAGACAGTAGTCTATTTGCTTCAGTTTATATGAATCTTATTTCTAATGCATTTCTCTAAGCTTCATAGACATGGCAATTCCATCCTACTAGTATTATAAAATTAATCTGAAGTCATTTTAAATTGGAGTGAGAAAGTGCAAGAGAGAGCTTCTGGGCTATCCCTGGTCTCACAGAAATAGAAGAAGCATGAGTCTCTTACTTTCTAAGAAAAGAAAGGAATATGAAAGGGAAGGCTTTCCTCATGACATACGTTCTGGTATCTTCTACTGTTAGAACCCTTTTCTCATGGGTCCATGTCTGTTTTTATGTCTTAACTATTCTTCAGTTATGAACATGCAAGCTTTATAGGCATACTAAAAATTCCCTGAACTCTGGTAACTTTTTTCAGTGGTAGGATTAGGTATTAGGGTTACTACATTAATACATTATTACCATTAATTTGTCTAGTAACCATTTAGCCTTCCAGCAAACATAGAAGACAAGAACAAATTGTCTTCTTTTTTTTCTGCTGAAAAGGAATTCAGTCCTGATGGAGCACAGAGTCTCCAAGGATGTTATCCATCTCTTTAGACTTAATTTTGGATAGTCTTTGCTTTTTGCGCATGTTTTGCTTTCATATATAGCTAGAACTTTGTAAATGTACTGCATCAGCTCTTGAACATACATATAAAATGAAATAGTAGCTATAACAGTTTGTTTTGCTCATTGAGCATGATTATATCTAAAAAAGGTGTGTCATCTTTGGGACAGGTGTGCACTATTGTCAGGGCACAGCAAGGGCTGGTGCAAGGAGGGGACCGAGCAAGGGGCCACAGCACGGGGGCACAGCAAGGGGGGCTTTGCCCGGGCAGGGCAGGGCAGGTCATCACCAGGTAGAGCTCATCCCATCATCAGATGCCATCAACCCATTTGTTGGTTTTCAGGTACATCTCATCTCCAGGCCTGTTACGTTAAATCTAAAGTACAAGCATTTCTGTTTCTTGGAAGACTGGATTTTTTCCAAGCAAAAATTTTAGCCCAATGAAATATTTTCATATTTCATTTGTAGGGTCTGCATACTGCAGCAGATGCTTTGCAAAAGGTTAGAATCTCTACGAAAAGATCACATTTTTCATAGAAAAGGCACAATTAATGTTCTTTAGGTATAATAATGCAATCATTTTGAAAATTTTATGCACAATTTTCATCAAAGTTTGGAAAGAACATGCAAGCTATTAAGGTAACTTGAAAATTAGGATTATATATTAACAGTGTGTTTTCGTGCTTTGTAAGGTATTTATGTCCAGACTTCAGCTGAAATGTTACAATAATCAACAGTGATTTCAGACTCACCCTTCATGTAGCACAGTAGAGTAGGAATCAGTAGATAAGTTTTGACTTCAAAAATCAAAGCATATATATAGTGCAAAGGAAAGAAAAAAGGTGAATATATTATTAAGTTATTCTTGGTTTATTGGGTGGTGCTGCTGCCTGTTTCTATTTAACAGTTCTTGCAGGAAAGTCACAGATTCTGAGATCAGTGAAAAGGAAGAAATTAGAGGGTTTTTTACTACATAGAGAGACAAAGCAGTAATCAGTGTCTTCTTGATACAAGCATGGAATTATTTTTCATTGAAGTGGTTGACAAGTAAAGCTTTGTGATGTCGGAAGAAGTTTCTTTTCAGCATTTCAATTTTCTTTTTATTTTTCTGTCCCCTCCTTTTTTGTGCAGGTTAGGGATTGACTTTTCAAATGGAAGTACCTGGAAAGTCAACTTAGTAGCTCTGAGAATTTGCAAGGTAGAATTTTAGCAGATGTAGGTCCTGCATGTGATCATGATATCCAGGTAGCTGTGCTCACCACAGGAGCTAAACTGTACTTAAGATACCTTTGTATTTCCTTGCTGTCTGAAGTGGTCAAAGGAAAGCCAGAAATTCAGTGCCTGAAATTATCTTCAGTATAGGAATAACTGAGCATATCTCTACAAGAGTTCCCTGTCAATGAAGTAAACAAGGATTGCAGGACTTTCTGTATTTCCTATGTCTCCTTTGCCTCAGTACTGTCAAAATATCTCTTGTCCTCCCCATCCTTCCAATCAGCAGTTTGTTGATACTAGAGAAGGTCATGGATTTTAGACCAACTTTTAGGTGCTCTGAGCTGTAAGTGTTCTCCTTTACTATAGGCATGCCTCAAACATGCTGCATCTCTCAGCTGCCAACAGCTCAATTACCTGCAGATCCAGAAGTAGCTCAGTCATATTAGTGGCTTTCTGCACTAATGCTCACTAGAAGAACTGGGTTAACTGCGAGGTGCTATGTCAACCAGACTGTTTCCACGATTGCATTGTGTCCTGTAGCCTTGTCAAGAGATCAGTCTTAGTGGTGTTGAAAGAAAGAAAGAGAGAAAGAAAGAAAGAAGGAAAAAGAAAGAAAGAAGGAAAAAGGAAGAAAGGAAGAAAGGAAGAAAGGAAGAGAGGAAGAGAGGAAGAAAGGAAGAAAGGAAGAAAGGAAGAAAGGAAGAAAGGAAGAAAGGAAGAAAGGAAGAAAGAAAGAAAGAAAGAAAGAAAGAAAGAAAGAAAGAAAGAAGGAAAGAAAGAAAGAAAGAAAGACAGGAAAAAAATAATTCCTTTACCGTGCATGACTGGGATTGTACTGTCTATCACCATAGTTTTTGTGGTAAAATTACTATCATGCATCACATGAATGATATTGACAGTCTTGTTGGAAGCTGCAGTACCGGGGAGTTTGGATAGTTTATCAGCCTCTGAGCTGTTGCCTCCTTCTCCTTCTGCAACTGATTCTTAGCTGTGTGATTTTGTTTTAGAGCGCAGAACTGCCGCTTGCTGCTGCAATTGTTCTGTGTTTCCTCTTCTCATCTACCAGTTTTCTTACCCAAAGTAAAGACAGTGAAACAGGGGTAGGAGTTGGGCAGCTGATCCATATGTGAACTCTGAGATAAATTCCTTTCCTGATGCTACTTGCTTGGTCAAACCTGCAGAAGGGAAAAACTTAAATCAGTATCAACGTGGTTTATTGTTTTATTAACAACACATAATTAACTGACAATCAGTGAACTGTAATTCAGGATCAGTATCAGATATACAACAGATGAGCTGCAATACTTAACTATTACAAATTTTCATGCCTCTTTTATACTTTTCAAGAGTCTCTCTGAAATTCCTGTTTCCAGCTGATGGTCATCCTCCCCTTCAACATAATCAGTTTTTGACAAGTGACATTTCAGGCAGTTTTATGTATTTGATCCATATGTATTATTTATACTCACATTCCTAACGTAACAGCTGTTGCTGCTCAAGGGCATTTTAATAACGGTGGGCAAAGCAAACGCCCCTGTAGAGCCAATTAATGAAAAAACCCAGTGAGATGTGAACTGGCATTAAGCAAGCATTTCTGATGGGATTTGAGCTACGGCTGGTAAGAAGAGCAAATAGCAGTAGTCATTGCATTCCTAAAAGCTGAATATTTAGTTGAGAAATATCAGCACGCAAAAAAGGAGCAACAGAAGGGCTCAAACACATGGGCCCACATTAATCTCAAAAAGCTGTGTATGGCCTCCACGTTGCACGCTGCCACAGAGTTGTGCATGAGGTGATGGTCAGAGCTGTCTTACTTTGTGTATGGGTCTTCAGGGCAAACAGAAGAAGATCAGAAGTGTGGCAGAAGCATCCCCAGCACTTATATGCAGCACTGCTGCAATTTGCATTTGAGATGATAGAGGGCTTGCCCTAGCAATCTGACAGATCTGTTTCTTCCTATTGAAAGCATGCACTTGGCGCCTCTCCTTTGCTACTCTCCATCAGCAGCTCTTTGCTCCTCCTCCCTCTCTGGGCTCTGTGACAGGTAGTTCCAGATGACCTGATGCATCAGAAAAACTCTCCCATTTTGACACTGTGAGCAGCAACGGCATTCTCTCTGTAGGCCACTTCTAATACATCCCTCCTAATTTTGTAAATTAGACACACATTTTTTGGCACATTCTTTGAGATCTGCAGACTAAATTGTTTTCTAGGAGGTTATCACTGCTGAAGAAGCTGTTATAATGCCCGGGACCAGACCCAACATTCAGCTTGACCCTTGTTAAAGGTGCCTTTTCTGGAAAAGTGCTGCCTTCTTTTGAGAATGGAAAATTGCTCCTGCTGCTCCTGCTGACTAGTTTCATTTCTGAAGGCTGTGTCTGATGCCAGGCCACAACAGAGCTGTCATCTTTCTTAGGGACTCTGCTTCCTTTCTAAAGCTGCATATTGAATAATGATCATCTTGCACTTAATGCCTGCAATTCCAGGTATGAGGAAAGGAAGCTATTTCCAATTATACTAAAATACGGAGAAAGAACTCTGTTGACAGATTTAACAGTGGTTATTATCTAAGATTTTAAGCACAGCAAAACCAACATGCCCTCGGCTTCATTGTCATTAATATCACCATATGGCAGGGAAACTATTGAAGAAATACTAAGGAGATAGCAAAGTCAGACCCCAGAACTTTATCTGACAGATTGATTCAGCACATGAAAAAAGGAAGACATAGGAAGAAGGGTAAATCAGCTGCCCCCAGAAATGTGATTTCTGCTAACTTGGTGGCAAAGGGGTTACAGTAAGTGCAGAAATCAAAGATATAGCATGCATATCAGATTATTTGACTTGTTCAAATTTAAATTTGACAAGTTCAAATTTAATTTTTCATTGCCTTGCAAAACATTTTTTTTCCTTCAGCATCTACATTTTGAACTCAAAAGTTGTTTGTATGGGAGAACCTATACTTAACAGTGTAAAAATTCATTCAGACACATTTGGAATGGTGTTACAGAGTTCAAAATTCACATGTCTAATAACAAATGTAAAGTAGCCTTAAAGAGTACAACACACAGTCTAACAGCTCTAATGAAGCTAAAAAATATTGTGATAATAGCTGTCTACGGAAACAATGTATAGTACATATGTACCCTTGTGTGATGAGGTAAGTGTCTAGATGGAGAGGTGTTAAAGAATGCTGAGACAAAGCTAGGCAATATTTTTATAAACTATGTAATACTTATTTGCTTTTAGGAATCTGCCACCTGTAATTCGTTTTAAATGTATGGTGGTCATGGTACAAGAAGACTGGGGAAATACATTGTTTAGACTTAAAATTATGCACTAGTATTAGCTAAGTTTTGGGAGTATTATGTATTTATGTATGTATGTATGTGTTTATTTTGCTTTGAATATAAGAATACTCCAGCAGAAAATAAGCATACAAACCCATACAAACTAGAACTGAAGGAAACGCTTCCCACAAACTTTTTCAAGTGCAATCAGTCAGTTCCTATAGAGCAATTTCAGTGTGGCAGGCTACAGGGATCCCTTTCGTCTTTACTTGCTGATCTGCTGGCATAAATCTATGGCCCCACATTGACTGGTGTAGAACTATACTCTTATCTCTTTTTTCTTGTTCTTCTAATAACAGAGATTCTAAACTACAAAGATAAAGCCTGTAAAGTGAAGACAAAATTCTGTCATGCAGGTTGAATGGGTACATAAGCTTGACAAACTAAATTACTTTTAGCAATAATATAAATAATTTTGTAAGATACACTGTTCTGTATAGGTACATGGAGCATTATTTCATTACAGTGATCTCCTTGATGTGTTCGATTTCAGTGATGGCTGATATGATCTCCACATGTTATAGTTTATAAAAGTCTCTAGATTTGTTTTGGTGAAAAGTGCCATGTAAAAGTAATGTGGTACTGCTGTTGACCATTCCAGCTAAAGCTTTTCTAGTAGCTTTAGCAGTCTGATTTTACACATTGCAAAACTTGCTGGGTAACTATTAATTTTGTATCTTGCTTTTGGTAAATATCTAAGACAAGCTAGAAAATAAGTGCCTATCATCAAATACAGTATTGTAAAAGCTAATATAGCTTTCATATCAGCAAATATAGGTACTGTACCGAGTCTTTCACTTCTTTCTCATCAATTGAGCTATAATTATAATAACCACATGGAAATGTTATAAGGTATGCTGGTAGTGCTACCAATTATTAAAGATTATTTTACAGATTAGATTGCAGCTGTAGTTTTGGCATAACAGTTCTTCCTGTTCTTTAACATATGAAAACCCAAGAATTAGTTACATGCATCTATAAAAATTCCTCTTTTCCATTGATAACTTTCTAGTGAACATCAAATGAAGAATTTTACAACAGTATTTTATGGGTTTTATACTTTTAAATTGTTAGAATGAGGAGAAGAAATACTACTTTTTATTTCTCTCTTTCTCTCTAATACAGGGAATATATTATTTCTATGGAGTGTGATTCTCCAAATACACATTCTGGGTCAGCGAAAAATCAAAGGTGGTGAAAAGGAAACTGCAACTGTGTGCTGCAGAGCATGCAGAGATGACAATGAAAGTGCTAGCAGAATCCTGTATTTTAAGGAGACCAGAGATGTGACTAATCACAGCCCATTTTTTTTTCTTTTTATGGACAAGATTTATTACTCAAATACAAGCATCATGGCATAGTGATGGAACAAAATGACAGGTGAAAAATCGATAGGAAGAACGAGGTTCTTGAGAAATCTGTATTTGCAGCATATTGCCATGAGTGAGGCAGACATGTCCTTTGCTGCTGGAGAACACTGCCATGAAAGTTAGCATCACTGATGAGCTAGGCTAGCCCAGAGCAATCTTGAGAAGCATATTGAGCTCCATGCTTCCTAACTTCCTTTGTATAGACTTCAGGGAGCAGTTTGTCTAACTAGGATTTCCAGCTTTGACCAGCCACCTGGAGTCCTCTGCCATGTCACACAAATCCCTATCTGAGATCCTGGGATCCCAGAGTGATTCTGGTGTGACCAAAGGCAGACCTGCAGGTGAGTAGGAGAAGCTAACTGGTGAAAGACAGGTAATTAACAGGTAGAGGCAGGATCTCAGTTTTGGACTGAACTATTATACAATGGCAACTAGGTACCAAGTCCTGGTGTGAATCCATCTCTAAGCTATTCAAGTAGCTCAAGAGCTGCACAATTTAGTAGATTGTTATGTGATATGTAACAGGTTATTTGCATGAAGTGTGGTAAAAACCACCGTGTAAGAGGCACACATGCCCTCAGCTAATTCCTGAAAATCCAAGCTCACATATACAGTGCAATGCTTTCCCTGCAAAAGCAGTAGGCAGCAGTCAATCCACACAAAGATCTAGCATACTTAAGTGAATGAATTACAGTAAATTACTGAAGATTAGTCTTTGCATTATTTCTCCATGCTGTAAGAGATATTTTGAAAAAATGTTGCAAGGAAACACTTTAAATAATTTCAGCTATGACAGAAATCAATTGTGCTGATGGAGGCCTTGTGTCTTGCAGGAGGCATTCAAAACCCTTGGAATTGATGTCTGCATCACCTTTCATCAGAAGCATGAGTGCCCCAAGTGCTTCTGTGCCCCAAGGAAAAATTAATCTTCCCCTGCTTTTTCAGACTGCATTTTATAGTTCTAACTGTTTAGCACACCTCTGCTGCTTCAAGTCCTCTCCTCCACCAATTCTGACTTGCCAAGCCATGGGCTAAACAAAGAGAAAAACTGGCACACACACTTTTCAAAAAATACTCTTGTGTTTGCTTCAGAAGGTATAAATTAGCATCCCATGACATGGATTTGTACCCTAATCAGGTAATATTGATGCCCGAACACATTTGTTACTGCAGTTGATGCCCTTTCAGCTAATCAAGATTGAAAAGAGAGAAAAGACAACAATACGTATTTACTTTTACATTTACATGTACATTTATGTTTATATTTATATTTATATTTATATTTTTAAATACATTTATATTGGACATGCATGGAGGATACAAGAATGTTTTACTGCTGTGGATTTAGAAACCTATGTTACACCCAAGTGGCAAAGCCATGAGTGGGCTAGTTTTATCAAATGCATGCTGCTAGGCTCCTATTCACATAGCACTGTATATTAAACCCTTAGCATACTGCTTCTCATATACAGACAAAACTGGCACTTTCTCTGTTACAGGAGAGTTTTGTCCTAGTTTTCTTGAATTTCCCGTTATACACTCTGTATTTTTTTCTCAGAAATTTGCAAGATATAGTTGTTTTGGCTTTACAAGATATTTCCTTCACAAATGTTGGAAACCACAGTTTAATTTTCCAAAGAGAAAAATTAAGGTTGCAAATGGCTGAAGTTATTCAAGATCATAAATTCAGGCATAGGTGTATATATGCTGAGTGTTTTCTACTTAGATACTCAGATTCTTTGCTGACCTCCTCTGTAATCTATTGGGTGTTCAGGAGAGAAACAGGAGGCTCCATGACATTGGAAAACCAGAATTTATGTGGAGCTTTACTTTAAGGGTTGCTAAAGACTGTCAACACAACCAATAAATAATGCTCAGAATAAAAGACCTGAACAGATTTCATGCATCCTGCTTAAGTCTTCTTGGGCTGGGAAAACAGGCTGTCAGGGCTAGAAACTTGAGTTACAGCTATATATGTAGTTCCTAACTTACAGGTGCCTGATTTATAACCTGAATGTTCTTCTAATGCAACTAAGAATCTCCTCCAGACACCCAAGTCATCATAGGCTCATTTTTTTACAACTAAAATGTTGAGTAGAAATTTTCAATGTGCTGTCTGTCTTGGAAGCCTGAGCAGGTGTAACCAGGATGGAAGGAGGCCTTTGAGCGAAACACAATCTACATTGGACATTGAAATTAGGAGCTTTCCTGAGGCTAGCAAAGATGACTCAATCAGAAGATCAGATCAAACACTACTTTTGAGCATGTGGAGCACCATTTATACAGTCTGTCTAAGTCTGGATTTAGGGTTTGAATATATTCAAGGACCTGTGGAGTCAAAGGTACTTGAGGAAAGGGAGGAGACTGTCTTCTGCAGTAGTATTTAGGAATAGAGAACTTTACAGGGACCCAGTTGAACCCATTATTGCTACTGACTTTTAGCAGAATGTTCTTGCCCCATCCCTTTATTTCCCTCCTTTCTCCACGCTTGCAAGTTACATGAGCTATGACTCCCTCTCATCCCTACCTCAGAAATTCCTGTGTGATGAGAGCTGTCCCATTGTACCTTAGCCCTGAGCATTCTTACTGCATGATAAGTGAGTTTTCCTTTATTCTTCCCTCTTCCTATCCGTCTCCTTTCCCTGACTTGGTGTTCTCCCAGAGAAGGATTGAAATTCAGCTTTCAAGCTGCAGTTATCTCATTTTTCAAGACAGACAGCAGCTAGAAGTCTGGGCAGGCAGCCAAGCTCCCTTATCATTGAAAAGAAACAAGAGCACCTGGTTCAAAGGAGGGGAGAAAATTGAGGGAAAGGAGAAGAGACAACTAAGCATGCTATCAGTCAAATGCCCTGTGAACAGGCAAATTAAGTGCTACCAGATTTAAAAAATCCCAGGAACAGTTAAACATGTATAGATTCAGAACCTATTGCTAATCACTTAGCAACTATACTGATGACCTGATGTCATCAACATGTTAGTTTATGTTGCTGAATCTACAGTCTTGAAATTTGGTCTTGCTAGATGTGCTGTTAGTGTCTCAATACAAGAGCAATATCTGACTTCGGTAGCTGTTGACTATTGATGGAAAACTGTAGAAATTACGTCTTAGTAAGATAGCTTCACAAAGCCAAAGGATAGTGTCTAAAAGAAGCACACTATGTATGTCCCAATTCTGATTAGCTCTGAGAGGGTAATGTAAGAACTAAGCAATGGAGGAAACAGGTGCCAGATCTCACCAGGAAGTAGAGAACACCAAAAAAAGATGTGATAGCAGTCTTTCATGACACATTTTCTGCGGATTGACAATATGCAATGAAACCATACTGAGAAATGATCTGAACAATGGGGTGTTGTAGACAGTACCTACTGCAAGGAGGTGAGACTGGTACTCATCTGAACTATGTGACTCATCTGAAATACATGTTCATCTACTGCTTCAGAAACCCAGAATTCTTTCTAGTAGTGATCACTGGTTTCAACACCATGTGTCTGATGGGTTAGGGACAGCAATGCAGCAATGAAAAAAAATAGTCGCTTAGTTACCTCCTCTTGAGGTGAAGCCTTCGCCATGCTTGCAAGTGAAAAAAGATTTCAGTTAGAAAAGCTGCGGAGCAAGCTTTTAGGAACACACCTTATTTGTACATAACGTCTTCCAGTCAACACAGGTTCTCTTATCTGCCCTTTGTCTGTCAACCAGAGACTAACTTGACATCAACTTTATGCCTGGCCATCACCATTTCCATCAGTAAAGGTATACTCATTTCTGCATGTCAGTTATGTCATTGTAGTTCACATCTGTTTTAGGAGCAGTAAATGGGAAAAACTGATTAGATGCAATGACAAAATATCTCCGCAGCAGGGAAGTTGATATACTTGAAATTGTATCTCAGTACAGCGTGCAGAAATTGGAACGGTTTGCAAGAAAAAAGTAGTCTGGTTTACTGTCTGTGGTCATGTAAAATGATTCGCGACCAAGACACATACACCCAGCATTGTGGATTTCAGACAGTAATGCACTTAGGTTCATTATTTATATTCATAATGGGTTCACAGAGATTTTAGGCATAATCCTAGGTCAGTCTGTTACTCTGTGAATTTTTTCAGGCAACTGTGGAAGCTAAGACACCTGTTCTCAGCATCACCTGCAGAATTACTTTCTTCTCAATCGTTTTTATATCTTGCCCAGCTCTATCAATTACTGGCCCGTGTGACTGTTTGGCACAGTGTCCTACTGTTCATTTACTTGACCCTAGTAGTCAGCATCAGAAAAACTTTCCAGTTTAATTACTTGAACTCCCTGCACTCTGCCCAAACTGTCCATACTGATCGTAAGTTGAAAAATTTTGCATGAGAGTAATATATTTGTGCTTTTTCTTTTTTTCAATATCAGAAGACATTTAAAATCCTAAGAAAATGAGCCTGATTTTTTATTTCATTAGGTATGGCATTACGGGGTGATACCTGAAATCTAAATGACTTTTAAATTAAAATAAGTGTATTTTAAAATATTTCTTTGTTGAAGTCACTTCAGAAAACTCTCTTTGTAATATGAAATAAATTCATATGTGATTTATGTCAGGCTGTTATCGAACAGAAATGTTGTCCTGCCCACCTTGTTTAGCATTTCAGCTAAATTGCTATATATAACACACGATTTTAATATATCTGAAATTAAATAATAGAAATGCTATTATGTATCTAAAGTCACATAAATATGTTACTGCAAATTCATAAATCTGAAATAAGAGCTTTATAAAAGAGACAAGGGCTTCCATTCTATTTACAATAAAATGTGACTGTAAGATATATATCCCTGATTCTAATGTACAGCAGCTATTTTTAAAGTATGTTAGAAGCTGAACAGGTCACTTCACAAATGACTGCAGTCACCAGAGGAAAATTAAATACTTTGTATGCTCCAGGAAAGACTCTTCAAAATATGTCCATCTAACTTTTCTTCAAAAATTTATCCTTAGAACACCGATCATACTTGTCTCGTCCCACTCGGTGGGTTGTGAGATGGGTGAATCTTTTTGATTTCCCGGGGATTTGTGTACTGACAAAGGCCGATCTCTGCTCGGCAGAGCCGCAGGCCGGTAGAGTCATGACAATGACTCAGAGGAACAGTCAGACTAGCAACTTTATTAACTAGCAAACTACAAACTTAACGAACTAGCAAGCTCAGTGAACCAACAGAGGCAATTTGGCAATGGAGCTATTTTCCGGGCAACCCGTCACAATTCATCCAAAACTCCTATGCCCAGATATATATATATAGTGGAAGAGTAGAGGAAAAGAGAAGTGAGAAAAGGGAAAGAGAAGAGAGGAAGATAAAGAAAAGGAAAGGTATCACCACCCTTGGATCCCACGATGACAATGACAGGTGTGGCAATCCTGTGGTGATGGTGAAACAAAATTCGTGGAGACTACCCTTTAAAATCCAAATCTCCCAACAGGTGAATTGGAGTTTCAGAGTGTTCCCGAAATCAAACTCAATAGCAACGGAGTTACTATTAAGCAGGCATCCTTTATTACAGCGCTGGGCAGCACTGGGGATCGCTCCACCATAAGTGCTCCGACAAACAAGCAAGATCGCAGAGGTTATATGTTGCAAAATATACATATTCATAAGATTAATTTATATAAACATGAGATTTCTGGGAACTCATTAATATATGTAAATGTCCCTGATGCATGCGTACTTAAGTCCTTAGGTGGTCCTCTGGTGGTCGTTGGAGGAAGTCAGTAGTCTTCATCACTCTGACCGCTGACTGAACTTTGTCTTTGCGCATGCTCAGTCCATCTTTGTCTTACTCATACCTTCCTTGCATATCCAAAATCAGGTGGTTCTTGTGTAGTTTCTCCTTATCAGCCCTTTCCAGGGACACAGGGCCTGAAGAATTCCTTTTTATCTATCTACATTGCAACTATCTCAGCTAACCAAGGATTTAACACAGGCAAAGCATTCTTACTCTAATGATTAGGTCAAATAAAGAATGCTCGTTAGCAATTCTACTATCTAAGCTTCCTTACTTAAGGCCAACAATACTGGCAAGCTAGGCCAAATTATCTGCAAAAGGGAAACTAAAAGGAAACATTGAGCAACCAAGATATTTACAACATTTCTTTTTGTCTGTGGGGATTTTAGCTCTTTTCAATGGGCACGCACTGTTCCCTGGGGAAGGTGTCTGTACTCTAATCCCTGCCTCAGGTCACACCCCTGGCGGACCTATGTTGTTCTGGTCCTCAAAAGTTCGCAGGCGCTGGGGGAGAGGGGGTGGTTGCGAGGAGTTTCATTCCAAGTTTCGGGTGGTTGTAGGCCCATTCCTTAGATAAAACTCTGTGTGACCTCTGGCCATAGATGGTAACTGTGCATCCTCCGACGCACTCTTCTCATCCTGTGCTAGCCGACTTGCTGCACCTTAACTCGCTACAATGTTTGAGACAGTACCTCTTTCAGTGTCTCACAAGACAATACCTCTTTTAGTCTCGCCTCTGAAGAGCTCTCCCCATCCCATGCTAGCCGACTTGCCGTCGCCATGCAAATCGCGCCTCATCTCTCCACAATGTTTGAGACATTAACTCTTTCAGTCTCTCACAATACTTTGTCCAGGTTGACAGGTTTACAGCAAGACTTGAACAAGCTTTTCATGAGACCCAAAATCTTTCATAGATTGTTTTTCCCTTACATTTTTAACCTGGTTTATATCCATTTAAAATTACCTGGGTCTTTGCTTCTTATGGCATAATGTTATGTATTAGTAGTAATATGGATAATTTAATGTCCATTTGTTTTAATTAAATTGCTAATAGGGTAGTAAGAGTAATGAAAGAATTCTACTGTTACCATGAAAATAACAGACTTCTACAGCTACTGTTTGTGAAGACTGGTATGTTGGTGTGCTCTTTCTGCTTCCTGCTCTCTTTCTTTTTGCTAGTCATTCATTTTCATGTACTGCAGCTAAAACAGAGACTTATTTTTCATTAATCAACATTATTTTTTTTTGCCTATGTTATGGTTTTAGTACCATTTTTTAGTAACAGAATTTGTGGCTAACTTGTTCACTAATAGTACATGTATTATTAGTATCTATTTGAATTTTATTATTTGGACATTCAAACCAGAAGAGGGCAATGTTAATCTTATTACCAAGACCTAAAGTTATGTTTAACTTCCTGTGAATCACTGTTTTATTTCCCTTAAACATTATGTGAACTATATGCCTTTAGGCCCAGTCCTGCTTTTATGTAAGCCTGTGATTGATCTACTGAAGTGCATAGACTTATACATCCAAGAGAGTGTTAACCACTGATTTCAGTGGGATCAGGTTTCTACCTAATTTCTATGTTAAAAATGAGATCTTTAGTGGCATTAATTCTAGTGGTATCACCATCCTTGGATTCCACAATGACGATGACAGGCGTGACAATCCTCCAGTGATGGGTGCGCGCATGGTTCCCGGGGGGGGGGGGGGGGAGGGGGGGGCGTGTCTTTTATACTCTAGTTCCCACCTCTGGTTATGCCCCTTGAGGGTTCTTGTTCTTGTTCTTGGTTCTTGTTCTAGAAAGTTCTCAATCTTCGGCGCAGGCACTAGGGGAGGGGGGTGGTCGTGAGGGGTGTCTTGGGTGGTCACAAGCCCCTTCCTCAGATCAACTCTGTGTGACCTCTGGCCATATATTGGTAAGGTACGTCACAACCTGGAACTGCACATCCTCTGACATGCTCTCCACATCCCGCTTTCTGCTCTCGCCTGTCCCGTGCTAGCCGACCTGCTGTCACCATGCAAACCACGCCTTGCCTAGCCACAATGTTTGAGACATTAACTCTTTCAGTCTCTCACAGATGCCCCATGCCTGTCAGTGTTTAAGAGGCATTTGGACAATGCCCTTAATAACATGCTTTAACTTTTGGTCAGCCCTGAAATGGTCAGGCAGTTGGACTAGGTGATCATCATAGGTCCCTTCCAACTGAAATATTCTACTCTACTCTACTCTACTCTACTCTACTCTACTCTACTCTATTCTACTCCACTCTACTCTATTCTATTCTCCCCAGCTGATTGCCCAAGACTTGTCTACACAGTTTTACTTCCATCTCTTTTCTCATTCTGATACAAAGGATGTTGGATACTCTCTGAAAAATTGAAGTTATGGCAACAGGACCTCACTCATCTCACCATTCCAGACTGTCAATGCTTACAGCTGAGTGAGTAGAAAGTACAGGTATGAATGCCTACAAATAATCTGCATGCTTGTGGAATTCAGGTAGCCCAGGCCTACGTGGCATGACCAAGTCAATAGTTGTCTATGTTTCTAGCTTTTTTTTGGGCCTCATGGTAAAGTAAGAGAAAAGCCCTAACCAGTCTGAGGGACTTTCTGTTCCTGTGCAGAGGCAAAAGTCATAGGGGACACGAGAGGGAGAAAAAGGAAGACTCCTCCGAAAGATAAAATTGGCAACTAATGCCGTCAGGCAGTGTCTTCAAGACAGTCTTCAAGATCACAGCTTTGGATTTAGGTACTTAACTGCAAAATCAGAGCAGCTCTGCATACTAAGTACTTTCAGACTTACCCCTGAAGACACATTATAGAGACGGTGCCAAAACAGAGCCCAGAGCTGTACATCTACAGCAATTACATGCTTAATGCTTTTCTGGCTATAGTAGGCATTACTCTAGCCTTTACTCTAACGAAAAGAAGTTGCATATTTGGGGCTGACTGATTGAGCTGACGTATCTCAGACTGAATCAAGTTAATATTTGTCATTTCTGACACAGTCTAGACTGTGCTGAAAAAAAGGTTCTATACATTCTTCAAAACTACAGATGGATTACTGAAAATGCAACTGGTTCAGCTGTCTGTTTGTGACAGTTGTTTCATCTTGCTTACTTTAATTTTAATCTTCCTTCACTGTAAACACTCTGCTTGTGCTAATAGCTCTATCTGTAAGCAATGAGCATATTTCTATCCCAGTGCTCACTTTTAGAATGTCAGGCTTAATACATTTATATGAGACACACCATGCAGGATGTGTAGTTGCAACAAAATTAATAAGTTACAGGAACATACATCATGCAGGCAGGGATCTCTGAGTGATTTCAGATGCCAAACCCAGAAAGCACCTCCCAAATGATAGAGCAATCCCTTTCAAAAAACATAAAGCTGACCTTTTGTTGAAGAAAACAGGAAATTTCACTAGTGAACTCAATGTACTCAAAAATTCTTCCTGTCTCAAGCAGTCTTTTTTCCTAGCAGATTTAGGTTGACATTAAATAAAAAACATACAATGTGAAAGCTGCCAAATGGTTAATCTTCTTCCATTTCCTGCCCTCAAGCTCGATCATTTCTTCTCATATATCTTTGTCATTCCAGCTCCCTCCTACTTCACATTACTCTGTAATCCCCGTGTGCATATTATCACTTCACTGAAACAGGGTTGCCACCAAGAACTTTAATACTTAAGAATACATGATGTTAGAGACCCCAACCCCATCGTGCAACAATGTATAAGGTATTAAAATCTGTAACATAAATCAGAATTCAGATAAGTGAGCACGGAAAGCTTTGACAAAGTGCATTAAGCAAGCAAAAGCTTTTTTCAGTTACATAAAATGGAGTGGAAACAGTCTTCGATAAAGCCATTGAATATGATACATAATTATTTTATAAATTATAAATTATTATATAATTATCGGTTTGTTAAGTAGAAGATAGTGCATAATTTCAACAAGTTATCTCCTGCAAGACATGTTTGAATAATTATATGGACATAGAAGAATATAATTGATAAAGACACATCTTTGCCTCCACTGAGATCATATGCTATTTGGTGATTTAATGAATTTGGTGAATTAATAGAAACACCCCATTTGGTTAGAAGGATTTAATCTTTCATCTTGCACTCATTTTTCACTGATCAGTAGCTCCATAATTGAGTTACAACTTAACTGGCATGAAATTGGGAATCACACTTCAGCAAAATAGTTGGATTGTTTGTTTATAATCTTGAGCAGCTGTAATAGTGGTATTAGCAAGTTATTCATCCTTTTGTGAGTATCTTGAAATAGGACCTCAAAGAGTCTTAGGAACTCTTGCCGTCATGCAAGGGATCTCATCAAGCTAGCGGAGGAGCTCTGTCAGTTCCAGTACTGGCCTCTATGTACGTACTTTAGTTACAGCTTCTGTGTTTGATGCTCCTCCAGGCAACAGGATGCTGTGGTTATGTTTGCTTGGAAGTCATAAGCCTTGTAACTTATGCCAGTTCTTCTTACTCTCCTTAAGCTACTGCATGTTTTTTTCATTTTCTTTTTGAGTTCTTGTGAATGCTGAAGATTTTCCTTCTTTTGTTCCTTTTTTCTTGGTTATGGACAGTACAACTAACATATTTCTGTGAAGATATTTCTAAACATATACAGACAAATGCTTTTTAATAAAATAAACATGGGAAAAACTCAGAGAAAAACAGTGAAACTTATTTTAAGTGTGTTAGTGTGACTTGGAGTGACCTTTCAGTATGATTTCTTTTCTAGGTGACAGGCATGTTCTGTTGTCTTCTATTTGTCTGAAGATAGAGACAGTGTGCAAAGATTAGCTTGAAACTCATTACAAATGCCTGAAAATCCTTTTCAAGTGATGTAATACTAATATATGGTGTGAGAGACTGAAAGAACTAATGTCTCAAATATTGTGGCCACACAAGGTGCTATTCGCATGGCAACGGCAGGTCAGCGAGCACAGGGTGGGGGAGAGTGAGAGCAGGATGTGGAGGATGTGGAGAGCACGTCAGAGGACGTGCGGTTCCGGATTCCGACGGACCTTACCATGTATGGCCAGAGGTCACACAGAGTTGATCTGACGAACAGGCTTGCGACCACCCGAGAGACCCCTTGTGACCATCCCCTCCCCCAGTGCCTGCGCAGAAAATTGAGAACTTTCTAGAACAAGAACCATGTAAGCCCTGAAGGGGTGTACCTGGAGGCGGGGATTAGCCTATAAAAGACATGCCCTCCAGGGAGTCGCATGTGCGCCCACCACTGGAGGATTGCCACGCCGTTCCTCTGAGTCATTGTCGTGATTCTACCGACCACGCAGCTCTGCTGAGCAGAGATTGGCCTTTGTCGATACACAAACCCTCGGGGAATCAAAAAGATTCACCCATCTCGCAACCCACCGAGTGGGACGAGAAATATGGACACTTTGGTTTGCTGCTTTTATGTGTAGCTTTGTGTAACACAAATACCTAAATTGTGTTCTGAGATTGTTCCTCTGTTGAAGGTGCACAGCAGAGCAAATGCTTCTGTGGCTTATTCATAGTACCTGCAATGATGACTGTTTGCTGTTGGGCAAGTGAGGGATAACCATGGATCTTACATCAGAAATGTTAATGTGGGAAAACCATTGTAATGTCTTTTATAGTACTTGGACAAATCAAGAGATGCTGATTGTGCACTGAGATTTAACCTTTCTTGGTACCAAATGCTGAATTGTCTTATCAGAAGGAATGGGGAAAATGCTATATTTTCCTTTAGAGGGAATCAGAGATTTAAATGGGCATTTAAATGGCACAGTTTCAAAAGATTTCTGCAACTGTTTAGGAGAAAAGCTAGCTGCAGTACAGAAGTTGGCTTCTGTTGCCAGTAGTGATGGAGTACAATTGGTCAGGTAGTTTTATGATCAGTCAAGGGATTGATACCTTAGAAAATTCTGATCCATTGAAACGTAAATTTCTTTCCAGGTATATACAGTTTTGAAAAACTTTCAGTGGAAATCCTTGAAATTTTTGGTCAAACTAAAGATGAAGGAATGCTACAAAAGAAACAATAGTGTAGTAGCCCAAACACTCAGCAGGAATAGGAGACCTACATTTAAGTGTTTGTTCTGTCTAATTCAGAGAGGGACCTGTACCTTCTTATACCATTATTGCAAGCAAGAACTTTGGCCACAGGACTGTTACTTCACGTGTGGTGAATCTTCCTTTGTGTTTCTGCAGTTTCCTAAAGGTACTGCTTCTGTTCCTGTAAAGAACATGAATGTTTTTGACATGATAAACGTGTTCTCTTTATAAGGCAATTTTTTTTTCACTTTGCTCTAACGTATGCATGCATATGAAAGTCAGTTCCTCCCCATGGACAGGGATGAATCAAAAAGTTGCTTAAATGCATGTATCCACTTGCTGAGGGGGAGTGAGGCCCTGAAGGAAGCTGCAGCCCATGGAGAGCCCATGCTGGAGCAGGGTCCTGGCAAGAACTGTGGTCTGTGGAGAGAAGCCCACATAGGAGCAGATTTTCTGGCAGTGACTGTGGCCCATTGGGGACCCACGCTGCAGCAGTCTGTTCCTGATAGACTGTACCCCATGGAGAGGATCCATGTTGGAGAAGTCCTTGGAGAACTGCAGCCCATGGGAAGCACCCATGCTGGAGCAGTTAGTGAAGGACTGTATCCCATGGGAGGCACCCCACACTGGAGCTGTGTGGGTCTTCTCTGGAAAGGCTTAGGGAGTGCTGACAGAAATGCGAGAGTATTCTTGTTCTGGTGAGGAAACTGTGGGTTCACTGTAATAGGTATTTTAGGCCTGGAGAACATTTGGGTCTTCCCATTGAATTAATGTTGCCCCAGCAAAGTTCTCCTCTTTCCCATTTGCAGATTGGTTGACTACTTGATTTAGCAGTGTGCTTACTTTAATCTGTCGGGATTCTTCTTCTGTCCTTCACTCCCCCTCTATGAACTCAAAATTTGGTTGTGTTCCTGACCTCTTGAACTTATCTGACTATCTTATGATCCTGCACTGGTCCATAACTGTTATGGTCATAAACAGCAAATACCATGCCCACCATATTTCCTGTGCAGCTTGAATGAGGTGCCAGACAGCATGCAGAGGGAGATGTACATTATAATCTAAATCACATAATAAAGGTGTTTTGTTGCCTGTAGAATGCCCAGAATTATGCTCTGGAAGTGCCAAAATGTATGTCTGTACAGTGCAATCCCTTATGAAAAGACTCAGTCTCTTTTTGCAGTGGAAGCAATGAATGTACTGCTTCACAAACACTCAAAGTTAGAGCATACATTTATATTTGACAAGGGCTCTTTCTTGGAGATAGCCTGGATGTACAGTTAGCCCTGGGATTTTCAATGTTAGAATAAATATGACATCTGAATTCAAAAGGCAGTAATATGTGTTGTTTTGTGCAGCCATATGTTTGAAAAAATATTATGATTATTGCTTAGCAACTAATGTACTAGCAATATGTTCCTTGTGGATACAGTGGATACAGTCTTCCAGTGTCAGACCTGAACATTCCCTTTCCCATATTTCAGTCAGATAGCACATGCAAAAACATATGACTAATACAATGTTGTTCTGGGGCTGTTAGCTAACACTGCTGCATTCCCTAGTTATTAGACACTTTATAATGAATTGCTATGGCTTAATCAACATGAAGATGTTCAGCCTCATACCAGCAGTCTAATACCTACAGTCTAAAGTCTGATGATGTCATCAGAAGAAGTTTGGAATTTCTCTTGTGCTGCATATGGGGCAATGCAATTTTGAATATGACACAAAAGGTCTGAATCAACTGTCAGGTGTCTAATTGTTCTTAAATCAAAGCAGGCAGCAAGGCGCAGTGAGAGGCAAGCCTGACATCATGTGTATGCACCTTTCCCAAATAATGATCATAGTTACAGCTTCTACATTTTGCAGTTGCAACACACACAAGAAAATTCCTATTTTCAAGCACCATGATAGTGGTAGGGTAGTTGGGCTTTCATTCTGGAAGCCACTGTCTCCAGCTTTTACCACCCTGAGCTAGTGGCCCATACACATCTGAAATCCCCTTTTCTGGTCTTCTGAGGAGACACATGAGTTAACTTATAGGCTTAAAAATATTTTGTCACCATAGATGCAAGTGGCAAGTGAGAAAGATTATAGCTTTGCCACAGCAGAAAATGTGGTGTTGCAGACAAGCAGAGATCCATTTTCTGTCTGTTCTCTTAAAAGACCTTGGGAAAGCCAGCTTTGCATAGACCAGCTAAAAGTCTGGGCTCGGTGCCAGACTTTTTTCTAAAAGAGGAGAAGAGTATGAGCAGCAGAGGTGTGTAAGATAGGACCAAGACTATAGCATCTTCCTTCTGTGTAGAGAACAGTCAGTTTCTAGATCTGCCTTATATTTTAGTACTTTAGTACCTGTTACATAAAATATTTTCAGAAAGTTATGCAAATGGGGTAATGACAGATCCTCATTACCATATGGTGCCATTTTCAAAGTGAAATCAGAAAGCATTTTCTTTCTTTCATCTTGTTTGTAAACTTTGCCAGGATGATTCTTGTTGTTACAAAAATAAATAAATAATTTCCCTACTGTATGCAGTAGTCAAAGCAACCAAGACATTTGTGTGCATCTTCTGCTATTTCCTTCCTTGTTCTTACATCAAACACTTTTTTAGATACATTTGAGGTGTAGAATGTTTTTAGTTAATGTTAATTAGCTTTATGTGTTGAGCTGAAACAAATGAAAAGATCATTTTTCTAAGTCTCTGTTTGTACACCACCTCTCATTTGTGTAATCTCTCCCTGACTGGACCTTTCAGGTACTGGGATAGAGTACTAATGGTAAGAATAATGAAAATGCCATGTTAACAGTGTTGAAATTTTAGCCATATTAGAAAAAATGAAACATGGGAGAAAGTCAGCTCACATGTCTTTTCTGAAGTAATTCATTCTGAGATATATATTTTGTTTTCTTTCCCAGACCCTGCTGTCCACTATAAGGCATTTCGTGTTTAAATAAGCTCAGATCTATGGGATAATTTTCTGAATTTTAGAATTCCACTTTTGGACAGTTTTATGAGTTTATAAGCATTCATTTTTGTGTGTGTATTCTTGTCCCTTTTGAAACTATGGATCTGTACCACATTGTGCTGTGTTTTAAAAGGCATCTTAATAAAAAATAATTTCCAGAGGAGCACTGGGAGAAAAAAGAAAAGATAAAGTTTCAGAGTTTAACTGTACAGGACAATGTTAACTTGTATAACTGTTTCTCTATTCTCGTGACAAATAATAATACCTAGGATGAAAGATTACTCAGAAATCCTGGTTTGTTTGCCTGTTGATTGAAAGAAAATTGGTCATTAAGTACTCAGTTGTCCACTGGAAATGTTCCTAACTGTGGAATCTGCAGGCAAAATCATAGGGTGGAAAGAATAATTGTTTTAAATACTCACAGCACACAGTCAGAAAGAATGTTAGGCCATTTGGGATTATTAAATCCCTTTGTGGGCTAGCAGTCCTGCTGTGTACAAGTGCTTATTTTTAAAAATAGGCACTTGTATGGCACAGATGGACATGAAGGGGAAAAAAGACTTTCAAGTTCTAAACAACCTAAAATTTCTTCCCTGTGATTTTGTGAATATTTATTTTTTTGTATGATGGATTTTGTGTGATTTTTGATGTAGTTCCATCACTTGAAAAACTGCTGCATGAATGGGCTTTATAGTAACTTGATATAATTTTCTCCCATTCCTGGGGTTAGAAGTATTTTATAAAAGGTAACTATTGTAGCTGATTAAAGTGTGTTAGGGATCATACTGAGGATAGAAAGGACATATTTTCTTTCAGTTTTTCCCAGATTTTATTCTGTGAAGGGTGAGTAATGACTAGCTCCTGGATGATGAAGTTACTGCTTTATATCAAGTTTGTCACTGTGCCACAGGATTTGATGGACTTTGGACATCTAGATAGTCCCTTTGAGACTGGGTATTGGCGAGCTACTTTTGCATTCACCAAATAGAACTAATATTCTGAGAAGGAGGCATTGATTTCAGTATCTTTTGGTTTTCACTGTGACTCTTTTAGTGTGAGGGGGTAAGTCTCTAACAGCATCTAGAATGAGCAGAAAAGCAACTGGTTTTAGTTCCTAGATATGGTATATCAGATCTTTAGATTTGCATGAAAAAGGTGTGCTTACACACATACATGTGTTGGCAGCACTGCTGCCATAGCCTGACCACTCTAGAATTTCATCACCATCGTTGCAGCTAACAGTGCTGGGTTTTTTTTCCCCTTTTAAACCTCTTGCGACATTCCGAACACCTCATTTCTTTAAGCGGCAACTTCACTATTTACACATTCTCACAGTGCTGTGGCTGTTAAAAGTGACTTCTTCCTGACATTGACCAGCCTTAATAATTCAGTCATGCAACACACCTTTGCTTCTTGTCTCTTACGTTGCTGTCCAGCAGATGTCAACTCAACCAGTTCAATTAAGGCACAAATAACTCTGTAAGCATGTGAACTGCATTATGCATGCGTATTTTAGAGAATATACAGAATATACTCCCATCTTCCTGCATAACCCATCTATAATTCCAGACATATATTATCCTTTCTACTGCAAAAATACAGAATACTGCTCAGTTTTCACCTACTTTGAATACTTCTGATGACAGAGATGAAGGCATAGTAGAATATTTTAATGAGTTGAACAGGTTTATCTTTCTAATTGTTTCTTTATTGGGCCATTTTCATCAGTAATGAAGAAATCTGAAGTAATTACACATTCACTATGATGTTTGACACCAGTACTCATTGTATTTTTTTCCTTTGGGCCCTGTACCCTCAAAGGTCTGCCTTTGTTTTCTCACCCAGACCCTCCCCATTATCAGGTCTGCCTGATGGATTTCCCTATGATTTCTTTCTGGACAACTGCCGTTCTGCCACTTGCTAATACCCCTGTCCCTGACCAGTTCTGTTCAGCCTGCCTACCTCAGAAGACATAATCTTCAGCAGATGTCAGTGAAGGCATCTGTTTATTTTTGTCATGTTTCTTCTATGCCTTGATCTTGTCCCCTGCTGTTAAACAGCCCTTCCCTCTCCCCTGGATGTTGAGCAACCACTCAACAGTTGCTTTCCTTTTGCTCCAAGTAAGTATGACTCTTTGTGGCCCAAATTTGTGGGCTCACACTATTTGTCTATCACCTGTGCCTGAAGATCAGCTCTCAGAAATAGGCTTTCTGGCAAGCTCCAGTGCAAAAATGACCTCTTTTGAAAATTCTTGATGCTGTTTTCTTGCCAGACATTGAGGAAGTATAAGGAGAGGATTACTCACTCCAACTCTAATAACAAATTAATGAAGTCAGGTAAGCGTAACTTAGGGCAGTGAACAAGGGATAAGAAACAGAGCACTACATCATACAGCAAGAGGGGTAGTTTTCAGTGTTGAAGAAAAAAACAAAGGGTATATTCAGGACTTCTTTTGGGAAAAGTTGGCACCTTGCTAGAACAGGTACATGAGTAGGAAAGCTATTTCTAGAATCTATAAATGTCGAAATTTCTTAGAAATTGCCTAAAAACATTGCAAGGAAGTAAATGGAAATTAAATATAGTTTTAGATAGCTTAGAGAATAAAATCTTGGTTCAGCCAGTAGGGAGTGCTGATGAGAGGCTTGGAAATCTTTCTAGCCTAAGTTAGGAAAGCTTCCAGTTTCATAAAACCACAGAAAACAGAAATGGAAAAGGGATTTAGTTTGCCTCCTGCCAATACTCCCTAATGTATTCCTGATCTTGACTGCTTTCTCACATCTAATTGGAAAAGATTCAAGTGACAGAAGTCTCATTGCTTCCCTTGGTGTGAGGGGGTTTAATTGATCTCATGGTGAGAAAATTACTTCTTAGGGTGCAGGAAGCAGTTCTTAAGAACGTGTCGTGGTAACTGATAGAGATTTGCATAAAATCTCATTGAGAAGGCAAAGCTGCTTAATGTAATTTTGGAAATTCAGTAACCATGTTACCTCTTTGCTTCGTATTCACCAGGAGCTGAAAGGTAGCAAGTGAATTGAGCTGGCTCTGCTATCTTGCATACTCTCTAATACGTGCCATCTTACCCTGCAATCATAACATTCATTTTTGGAGGAGGGCAGTGGCACCATGTTGTCAAGGTGCAGAGGTATATATCCTTCTGTTTAGATTTCCAGCAGGGACTAGACAGCTGCATGCTGCTAGATTTAGAACTTAACTAGCCTCATGTAAGAGTCTATAAATAAAAAACTGTATCACACTGCAAATCAGATTCAATTTTTTATATAAAACTCTTACAGAATTTAATGAAGATGAGGCTGTGGGAAGCAAAACAATCTCAACTCAGATAATTTTTACTGAATGCAATGTATTACATTTTATTAACATAAACTTCTAATCACTGATTCAGGTATTGAGAAAAAGAAAACAAAAAAAAATTAAAGAAACACTTAAGGAGACAGTTTTCCTCCCTTTTTCCCAGCCTCAACTGCAGTCAAACACCTCCACTCTTCCCTTCCTAGTCTCACCTTCCCTTTTTTTCACTGCGTGTTACACTCACCCATCCTAATCCCTTTGGTGCCACAATGGGCAGCCTGGGAGGCTGGGGTCACATGTGTAGTGGTTTGTGTATGACACTCCTTGCTTCCTACTCATTTTCCTGTACTCCAGAAAGGGTCATCCATGGGCTGCAGTTTCTCTGTGGGTGTCCATGCCCTGGTGTGGACTGCCCTAGGCTGCAGTCCTCCAGGAATGTCCCTGAGTGATACTCCTGTCCTGGAGTGTCTCCTTTCAAACATGCATCTCCAGCTCCGTCCCCAGCAATGTCTCCTTCCATGTGCCTCCTCCCCTACTTTTCCCCCTCACAGCTACAACTTTTTCTTAAATGAAAGGGTCTGAGCAGGGGCTCCCCTGCCTGGCTGCAGGGGTTTTTTTGTGGGCAATACAGTTTTGACAGTGGTCTCAGAGACATCTGGAAACATCTGTGATTGGCACTGGGCAGTTCCTTGCTAGGGTGCCCCATGCAGTAGCCAGTACTATTCTGTAGAAATTGCAATGAGGCTGGCATAGTTTCTCTTTTATGGAGCTTCCAATGCCATTGACTAGTTCGAAAATTACGCTGAAGAATGTATTCTCTATTAAAGATCCTCGTTAGCTATTCCCTACACACACATGCTTTTAGGCACATAGAAAGACACATGACCATACGTGAAGAGGCTGGAGAACTTGAGGAACATTGCTTCTATTTTTCCTTCTCTCTCTTTGCATGTCAGTACCCTGGTCTGAGGACAAATACCTTGATACAGGTATAGAACATAATATTGGGATTCCCATGGTAGCTGCCCCTGCTTTAGAGCTGCACTGTCTCTAGGATACTCATTGCTGTCTGAGGAAAAGTGTGACGTTGCAGACACTGAGAAGTACTCTCTGTTTCTAAAGCTGGTATTCAGAACTTTGTTAGGCACTACTGGAGTACTGTTGCATGGGAAGCACAGGATTTGTATAAGGAAATAGTATATTAAATACACAACCTTCTGCACCTTTATCAAGAATACCACGAGGACTTAATGTAGAAGTTCCTGCTCCATTGAAGGTACACTACTGCATATTATGTACTTTTAGCATTATAAGACATGGAATTCCAGTTCATATTTGTAGTTGAACTGCTCTCAGAGGGCCAATGTTGTTTGGTGCTGATAAGTTAATTTATTCTAATTACATGAGTCACTTCTGAAACCTGATCACTCTTTAGGTTTCAGACTTTCTCCCTTTTTTTTAACTGACTGATTCAGAGACTTACTTCGTGCTTCAAAAATTATGCAGTTGAAGACGGAGTTTTGCTCTTAAACTGGTGCCCATGGCAATAGGACTCCTAAGCTCGCACTTTGTCTTAGTTTCTCAGAGACTGGATCACGCATTATGACTTAAGTGTAGTTAGCTGAATCTCAATCTGCTAATTGAAGAACAGTCATTATGATTTTGATTTCTGTTTAATGGCATTAAGAATATCTTCAATTAAAAGAAAAAATAGTGCTTATTTTGTTTTCTAATAAAAGCAATGGCTATGATTTTACAGCTGAAGTATAAAAAACTGAGTAGCATGGATCTCCAAAGCCTCACTGGTCCTCTTGTTAAGCAGCACACTGAACATTATAGACCTGTTAAAAGGGTTAGCAAGAATCAGTTTATATGTATTTTAGACACCTACAGTAGTGCAGATATTCTGGATAAATATGACAGATGAGAAGATATGAAAAGCTGCATTACCCTCTCAGCCAACTGATAACTGGCTAATTTGTATTGTCGAGATGCTTGTAGGACTTGGTACCAGGTAACTTGGTACCTGGTAGGACTTTTCCTTTTGGAAATGTGTTTCATAGAGTGTGATGCTAGATACATATGAGTGATTGTGCTTGGCTCAAAATAATGCTGAAGACCAAGGGCTGCAGCATATTCGTAGCACAATAACATGTGAATCCAATGAATCTTAAGGCATTTCAGTAGAGAACTGGTCATGTTTTTAAGATTTTCAAAAGCAGACAGATGTATCTCCCTGTTAAATGCATTTCTATGCATTTTTGTGAAATGTCGTATTGTCAAATAAAACAGTTGTGGGTCTGCAATATCGTGCTTTGAATACGAATGTCTGCTGAGGTAATATGTACCCATTAGGTGGGATCTGCCTCTCAACAGTTCTTCATTATGATAAGACTGTGCAAAAGTGGGATTGTGATCAGCAGGATGCTGTTCTGCCATTTCAAACATTACACCGTGCATTCTTTAACTGATATCAGCTGCAAATACCAGCTGGCCTTACTGGGGACCGTGCTTCAGTGACAACATGTAATTCTGGCCAGTGTTATTCACTGGGGAAGAGCCCAACCCTACAGAACACTAATAGTCTTTGATTCCCTTTTCTAAGTACTGACACTTCTGTCGCCAGTTTCTGTAAGGTAGAGCTTGACAGATGCCTTGATCCAAATTTTGTTAGCCTTTTGAGAAATTTGTTCATAAGATAAGCTAGTTACTGGATTTGTGTCATGGTGCCAGCTGCTGGGGCTTCATAGTGCATCTCAGCACTATCAAGTGCCAGAGCAAACCATCTAGCACATGAGAGAAAATACAAGCTATATATCTGATCATATGAATGATGCTTATTCTTAGGAGCCTGCAGGGTAGCTTGTAGGTTGAAATCTTTCTTTAAACTATTCTTGTTTTACTTTGAATCACATTTGAGCAGTTTCAAAGCTCCAATGTACAGGACAGCTGAAGAATAGCAGAAAAAGACACCTTTCTGACTCTCTGGAAAACCCTTTCATAAGCATTGTTCAGTGCCTAAAATATTATGGTGATAGACTGAGATTTTTACCACTCATTAGGGTATCCTCAGATCTGTAATAAAAAGTGTGTTTGTAAAAGCAGGATACAAGTAGCTACATGGTGGATTTAGCTTTCCTATTTTCCTGTAAAGTTTCCTCAGTTTTCCTTAATCCTAGCTGGACTCATTCGATGCAGTGAGCCCTGTCTCTTTTGCTGGGTCATTGACTTTCTGACTATTTTTATTTCACTGAGTGGTATTATTGGTATCATTTGGGTTCACTCACTCTTTCACAATAGTAGCTGTTAACTACCATCAGTGAGTTTGCATCAAAGGAAGTCTTTTTTGGGTGATGTGATGAATGAACTCACTTTGAGTGAGGCCTGAATGACAGCTTGTAATTTGAGGGGGACTTAACAACCATTTCCACTTTATAATGATTCTGTTAGAGCTGTGTAGTCATTCCATATAAATTGGATTTGACTCTCCAGAATTTCTCTATTCCTGATCTGGTTTTGTTGTCTTAAAACAAAAAAACCCAAGTGGTAATATCTTCAGCATGTTAAAGTTTTTCTGCTTTTGTTCAGACATCCAAGAGTTAGGTAAGGATTAGAACTTTCAGCATTTTCTGAAACTTCTGTCTTTTGAGACCTCTAATAAAATACTGTTCATTGTTTTCTGTCTTAAGTCTTCAGTACATGCTGTTTTGCTGTTCTAGGCTAATAGAAAAACAAGGGTAGCTCTCAACACCTTTTATTTATCCAGTTTCTCCAGCCTGTTTCCTTTTCACTACATTCCAGCTAGAAAGAATTAATGGGAGAGGAAATCTGGGGCATAAGAACTGTGAGAAGGAATTGTAGAAATAAATCTCTCCAGAATGGCAGGAAGACAGAAAGAGCCAAGTGGAGAAGTGAAAGACCAAAAATCTGCAACACCGGAAAAATGAATATGTACTGGGGACAGAGGGTTGATCTCAAGCCAGACCATTTGATTTCCCATTTCCTTTTGACAGTTTAGTCACTATCAGCAATTGGGAGCCTTTGACTGTGCTGGCATCAAGCAGGACCAGACTACAGTTTTCCTGCCAAGGCATTGAATTTATTTAACAGAATAAGTATAGTGTGTGGCAAAAATACTGCAGTCTCCCAAGTGATTCATTTATAGTTCTGTCTGACCTGCCTGGCTGTCCTTGGGTAATTTGGAATTAGGAGTTTGTTTTCTTGCATTTGCTTTCTTTCAACAGTATAAGAAAAATTATTAGCTTGTGCTTGTTAACTTGGAACCCATATTGTTTAGCTGGACACATGCTTTGTTATTTATCCCTTTAACTGCTTTCTTGATGATCTGTCAGACTTTGCTGAATTTGTGAAACACATCACATCTCAAAAGCTGCAACAACCTAACCAAGGAACCTAAACTGACAAACTCAGTCTTCATTTCCTTATTTCACACTCCAGTGTGAAAAGTGACCAAAAAAAATGTGTACCATGTCCTCATTATGGACATACGTGGAAAGTTGTGCAAGCTTTCCAGAAGAATGAGAAACCCCTCTGGCTGTTGCAGCAACTTGTAAAGTTTGGCTTATCATTTAATGCAGAAGAAAAACACATCACAATGTTCATGTTCATATTTCATTAAAAATACAGTGTAGTCAAAAGAAGTAATTTCCATTGGTCTCAAGAGAGTCCCTAGTAAGTAGCTAGAATCATGTAAGGAGCTGGCTGACAGGTGACCCTTTGGTCCCATAGGATCATACTCAGCTGGCAGTAGTTAGAACAACCTCAAAAATGTTTTGAGACAATCTCCGTTGTGAGGGATCATGAGGATGAAAGGCAAGAAAGAGAACATCTCCTATTGAGCACCATACTGGAAATATCTTCATTACCTGATCTATACTTCAGGTTTCTTCTTTCCACTTTTAGTGATAACAATATAGACTAGAAGATATGTAACAGCAAATGATTAAAATTCAGGTCTTTAAAAATTATTGCTTATGATCTGTTTAGTCTTTTTGGGTTTTACTGATGCACAACATTTTTTTTCTTCTTTAGAAATGGCTTAAATGGAAAAAAAATCCTCACTGGCAATGGCTATCAGTAAGAAGGAGAAGTTCTACTGGAAGGTCTTTTCTTTAGTTGCAGTTAAATGGTGCTGATTTAAAGCATAAGAACTTCCTCTCCCCTGTAATTACCACAGCAATTGTGCAGGTGCAACTGTTTGGGAGGCTTCACTGACATGATTCACATTAAAAGTAATCTCTTTTCTTTGTGTTTTACAGTACATTTTCTACCCAGATAACTTCAATGACACAGTTGAATATATCATTTTACAGCCTGACTCAGGGACTGGTGAAGTGAAGCCCTGGTGAATTGGGAGGAATTTTTTTGAAGTGGATTTGCTGTTAAAACTAGCATCCCATGAAAGTACAGTCTCCCTGACTCTTTATTTACACTTTCAGTCCTGTCTGTCAAGGGTTTTTATGAGCAGCCACCTCTTCCAGCAGCCCTGGCCTAGAACTCCCTCCTGCCTGGCTGCTAGAGCACAGCCCAGTGTGCTACGCAGACACACACACACACACACACATGCACAGACAACAGACAGACACAGACACACGGACAGACACACAGAGAGGACTCTGACACAGCCGGTCACTCACACTGCCACAGAGGAGGTGCAGCCTCTGACAGCACCCCCATAGGAGGACTCACACAAACACAAGGGCACAGCCCAGCCTCCTCTTCCTCCTGGGCTGGAAGAGACAGAAGGTCACTTGCAGCACACACGGGACACTCTCCAGGTTCACAAGCACACGCACATTCGCAGATGCCCCCAGTACTGGCATGGCCTCTCTGTGCATCTGGCACCCCTGCCCTGATCCTGGGCCCCCTTGTCTGCCCCATGGGTCCCCAGCTCGCTGGCTGGTCCAGCTTGAAGTTTGCTGGCGATTACACATGCGCACCCCATGCATACCAGGTCTGGGGAGGATACAGACACTTGCCCTGCTCCAGCTGCTGGCACTGAGTCCCTCACTCATGCCGGTGCCCCCCATTAGCTGTTTTTTTGGATACATGCTATTCCCACCCCATGGCTAACTCCAGTCGCTTGCAGTGAGACCCCCCACTCACTTCAGCACAGGCCAGGAGCATCCACATCCCCAGTCTGACTCCAGCATCTGGCACCCAGTCCACTCATGCTGGTCTTCCCAGTAGCTGGCACTCATTAGCAAATCAAGGGGCAATTACAAGCTCATTTTAGACCAAGGCCTTAGACAGCTCGATCAAAAAACCTAAGCTTACATTCATTTTATGTTCTTTTCAACCAGTTTTGAGTCAAAGATATGTATGATATAAATACATGGATTTCTAAAGTGAGGCAATATAGGAGACTATCTTGGACCACAGTCATTCCTTTCTCTGATAGGAAGCAAGCAACAGACCGCTCTTTTTATTATATCAGGAAATGCTTTAATGTATTAAATCATCTTTCCTTGCTTATAAGTTATTATACTTGCTAAGAACTAAATTTCTTTTTTTGCACTATTATATTGCCAGTGCAATATGGAATGGCTAGCTCTCCTAAATATATACAACTGTGTATTATTGATTGTGTGCATTGGTCATAATTTTCAAAGGAGAAAAATTTTGAATAGAAATTAAAAGGAGCCATGAAAACTGTGGGTAAGTTGGATTTTGGGTTTGTAAAAGGATGTCATTCATTATATGGTTACCTATGATTGTATGCTGAAGTTACAGGATGTTCTGTCTGGTTTTATACCCTTGTAGTACATGGCGGTTGACTTCTCCTTTCTTGAATTGTACATTTTACTGACGTCAAGCTATGTTTGATTTGTTCTTTTTTCCCCAAATTTGCTGGAGGGGTTCTTTAGACATACTGTGAGAGTAGATATTGCACAGTTATGTGTAATGGTACAAGTATGTCTCTTTTTTAACATTATACCTGATTATCAAATATTAATTTAAGGAGCGACACTTGCAAATGTTTGGTGCATTTTCTATAAATTTGAGAATCTAGATCAGCTGTCCTTTGGTATAGTGGAGTGAGCCTTGCAGTATTTTCTTCCCTGGCTTGTGTGAGCTGTCCCCTCCAAACCTTTTCTTCACTCTTTTGGACACCTACTTTTTCTCTATCCATGAAGAGTAGGATATGATACTTTGAAGACATCTATATATGTTTTCAGCTCATTTTTCAGTTGTGTTCACAGTAGTAGTATTTTTAAAAAGATCATGATTACTGTTTTGCCTACAGGGCTAAAGAATCCTTATCTAGAGTTTGAAGTGAGGTTGAGTGGGGGACTTGTGCTTGACCAGTTTTTTATGATGTCTGTTTAGGATCCCTAAGTATCTGGCTATCGCATGAGATGTTTTCCGCTGTATCCAGTTAGAGTTTCAATCCAAGCTTCCCTGGCATTTGATTCTAGCTGTCATGTTGCTCAGCACCAGAGAAGTGATGACCCCATGGTAATGGCAAATGTCTCAAACCCTTGTGCCTTACCTGCACTTTGAATACACCACACCAGTGAGGTGAATCTAACTGGCTGGGAGCGAAATATCTTACTAAAAAAACCAGTTTAAACTCCCTGGTTTTAAGCCAGCAGCTGTATAGTGAGATTTGTTTAGGTTAACTTACTGTTTATTGAGTTATAGTAACATACAGACAGGAACAATGCCTAGCGCTTAACAAACAAATAAAAAGAGAAATGTAGAGTGTGTTTCAAATATAGTATGATCTCAATACTACTGATTTCAAAATCTCTAAGGAACTTGATTCTGCTTTTTAATTGTTATTGTTAAACATAACAAATGGACAAAACCACTGGGTTTAGCTCATTAAAAGAAAATCAGTTTTCATGCTACTGAGGATCATCTGAGGAAACTAATATATACTCTCCTCTGATAGTCTATATCCCAACGTCAGAAAGAAAGGCAAGTTATAGTTTTAAAGAGGCATATTTCCCTGGTCACAGTGAAAGCAAATTGTAGCAGAAGTTTTAGCGTCTACAGAACAGCAGTATCTTTTGATCTCATATTCTGATATGGGCAGTATTAGCCACTTCCTTCAGGATGTCTTAGAAAAGTAGGTGTAGACCTACCTTCTGTCTAGAGAATTGAAACATAGGATACAATTAACATTTTGGGTGTTGGAGAAAAAATTCAACCTAGACATCCAACCAAAAAGATTGCAGTGGAATAATTTCCTGCAACAAGTAACAATAGACAGCTTTGAAAAGGAGAAGTTTTCTCTTCTCTAAGTAATTTTGTCCTGTGTATAAAGCAGCAGTAAGGAGGAGAGGAATTCATGCCCTACTGAATATATTCTGTATCTGATAGTCACATTTTTTTCCATCTTTGAAGATTCAGACTAAATACAAGTAAAATGGGCTTTGCTAGTTGTGGTAAGTAAATGCCTGCAGTAATGCAGCATATGAATTAAAAAAATTCAAGGTTTGGATATACAATTCAAATAAGTCTTAGTTACCCCATTATTGGCAAAACCAAGATGAATGTATATTAATGCCTCTATAAAACAGTCCTATAATGTGCAGTGCTTACCATATGCTGTTGCCAAAGGAAATGATAGATCTCTGAGTTTTCAGCTGAGGCGGCTCACAGTGAGTTTGCTGCTTATTAAGACAGTGCTAACTTGCCTCTCCAGCAGAAAGATGAAACACAGCTATGCAGATCGTCTAAGATGTTACACAACTCTGAACTGTGTAGCAAAGAGAAAGGAAGCAGTAGAGGGAAAAGAGGCAAATTGCTTGTGTTATCTGCTTCTCTCACATTTCAGGCATGATTCAAAGCTTAAGCAAATAGTAAATACCCTGTTGACTTCAGTGAAATTTGATCCAGCCTATGGACTGCAATATTGCAGATGTTACATGAAGTTGTGGAAAGTCAGGCTTAGCCATTTCAATGGACTGTTTCACAGACCATTAAAAACAAATTAAGAGCAGCATGTTAATTCCTCATGGAATAGATTAAGCTTCATGATGCTACTGGTTGTGTTAACATGTAGGAAGACTGACTACTTAAATAAGCTTGTTAATTACTGTATTTGTTATAAATTCTTAAATTTTTAGAACTGATTATGTGCAAAGTAATAAAAGAGAAACTTTTCTACATAAGTCTTTCCTGAAATAGCTTTAAATAAATCTTCTAAATGACACAATCTAATAGTAAGGCAAAATAGCTGGTATTCCAACAACATTTTTACACCTTAAATAAAATGAAAATGTTTGCATGATGTGAAATACAGCACAGGAACCACATTTTTTAATTAAATTACAAAACTTATGTCCAAAATAAATACCTCAGTGTTCAGATGTTCTGAAAATGAAGTAAAGGAGAGGGTATATTTAAAGTCAGTTAAAATACCATCTCTGAGCATAGAAACTAGCTTTCAGTCAGTGGGCCAGTCCTGATTCCTCTCAGAAAAAAGGCACAGAGAAGGAATTTCATTTTTCATTTTTACAGCCCGAGGTGCTTAGATAGCTGCATATAACCTTGCTCTTGGGGTATGATAATAAAAATTTTCCTTTGGAAGATCTAAGCCCCACCTCCAGTTGGTTCTCTGTTTTAAGGAGAGTTTATTTCCAATATAAGTAATTTGTGGAATCTCTGTGCTTCTTATACCCCTCCCAATCCAGGATAAAAGCTCACTGATATCCAGAACAGCCCCTGTGCTTGTATAATTCTGGCTGAGAACATGCATACGGTTTGTGATGAGTTAAGGGCTCCTTCTGCCCACAGAGTCCCACAATTCTGTAAGAGTGAGTATGACTTAGCCATTTTTTGGAGATAAAGTAGTAAGAACAATATACAACTGTTTTCATTTTCTTATTCTTTCTTTTTAGTTCTCCCACATATTTTTTTCAGTCTTTAGGAGATTTATAATGTACAAAAAGCTGGTATTTTCCTTCTTTATCCCTGTCTTCCCAAAGGCTCATGCAAAAAAAAAAAAAAAAGCAGGAGAAATTAAGAGAAAATTGCATTAATTAATTAAATTTTAACTTAAGATAATTTCCAGTGTCACTGAAGTAACTTCTGCTCTTGAGATATCAAAAGTTGCATAGGCAGTGCTGGAAGGTGTTGCTTACAATCGACTATGTTCTTCTATGGTTAAATATAAGATCTTATACTTGGGAATATGGATTTATGTAACCATCCTGGTGGTCTTTTATTTCATAAACCATAGCAAGTTTTTGCTGAACAGGGGTTCAACTTTTCCAATTGTATTGTCACTGAAATTGGGAATCAAACTCCTTAACACCAATGTAGCATTAAGAAGCAGGCATTCTTTATTACGGCGCCAGATGCACGGGGGATCGTTCCACCTAGTGTGCATACCACAGGTTACATCAACCAAAGCTTATGTTGTCCGATTACATACATATGCATCAAATTTCCTGCAAAGATCATGCATATTCATTCTGTTTCCCAGAACTAATTGTCATATTTGCATGGTCATTACGCATTCATCCTTGAACTCCAAAGATCTTCTGTGGGGGTCTCTGGTGATCCTTGGTGGTCATACAGGTGTGTCCTTTAGTTGACCTCTTCTTCTGGGCATGCGCAATATCACCTTGCTTATGTAACTTGCTTCCCTTCTTCATGGTGCATGGTCCCTAACAATGGTTTGGCACCCTTATTCCTATTCTAACATAAACCAATTATCCTAACTACCCGTCGACTCATTGTCAAGATGGGCTGGGGCTGTACTGGGAGCATAGCAGCATGTCTGTACTATTCCTCATCCAATTGTCTTTGGGCATGGCAGCATATCCATAGCCATAGATGTATAAACACACCATTAAAGTATTGTCTACCCCGCTCCTATCTCTATGTTGCTTAGTTACAAAAGAACAAACTAATCACTTTGGTTACATCTGTTTACAGTGTCTCCTGTTGTATTAGAACAATTTGCCACAAAATGAGTGCCTGAAAATTCTAATGATAAATACTTCTCAGTATGAATCTACTAAAATAGGAAACTTGGTTGGCCATTACCATCTGGAGTTCAGTACTTTGGGATGCGTGAAAGGTATATGATCTTCTTTTCTTATTTTTTTTTCAAATTGCAATACTTGTGCTGAAAAACAAGTATTGGGTGTCTGTATGACAGGTGGGCAAGAAAGTGATAATAAGGCAGGGAGGATCACAAGGTTTATTTATTTATTTATTTGTGTTTGCTTGCTTCTGTACAAAAATACTAAATGCTAACCTCGTACTGTCATTGCCATCTCCCATTTCAACAGAAGGGACAATGCTTGTATTTTGCTTTTTGGTATCATTACTATTTGGCAACATACATGTTAAATACATAACACATCCAAAGTCAAGAAAAAAGAAATCAAACCAATGAATATTCTCTTCTCCTAAACCAAAACTAAAATACAAGCATTTATGTTCCTAGAGAGCAGCTGAGAGAAAAAATTTACATCCAGAAGGTGTTCAGCAAATGCAGTGATAAACACATTAAAAAATACCATACAGAACAGAAAAGGCTAGGCACCATGTCTACCTATTACATACCTGAAACAGGGCTACACAGAAAAGTTTTTGATTCAGTTCCTCAGAGTGCTTGCTTATAGGGCTATATGAAAAAGCATTTTACTCTGCAGAAATAATTGCAACCAAACTTGCACTGGCTGAATCACTTCTTCATTTTTTAAACTGTTCTACTCTGAAAAGAAGAAACTCTCAAGAGAGGAGAAATTATTGTAGCAGAAAATCAGACGAGAAGGGCCAGTATCTGGGTAGTACCTGCCTTCTCCTTTAAAGTAGTTTTGCTGCCTTCTCCTTTAAATATTTAATATTTTGGCAACCAGTTAAAGGCTAATCTTCTCTCAAAATGCCCTCTTTCTTCTACCCAGCTTTTTCACTAGAGAGGCAGCACTCTGTAGAGCCAGACTCTCCCAAAAGCTAAGGTCTGGTTTATGTGCATGGCAGGACAGCTAGGGCGAACTTCCTTTCATGACAATCCTACAAGCAAAGTACATTGTCACCATATTCATCATCTTTATTAATAATGTCTCAAGTTTTTTAGCCTGAAATCTCTATGGATGGCTCAAGAACACTCTAGAGGTTATCAGCTTTGCAAAATCCAAAACAGTAAGCATTTCCCATGTATGTGATTCATGGAATATTCTAAATATGTTGGAGTAGCTCATCAAAATGTTCTTGAACAAAAGCAATAGCCCTGTCACTGTTACATTTGCATTTGAATCACAATATAAGTATAGTTTAGGAAGAAGAATGAGTTTACAGTACCTCTGATATGCCAGCACTCTCAGACATAGTTAAGAGAAGCAAGGTCTTGGAAATGTTCCTTGTCAAGTTGTTAAGGATCATTATTGTATTGTCTGTTGCTGAATATTAGGGCACAATTCCTATCCAATAAAGATAAACCAAAAGCTCTCCCTGAAAGAAGCAGAAGTCTGAGGGGCACATTCTGGTGAAGTTTCACGCTCACAAAAGCATTATGACCTAGTAAGGAGGAAAAGTTAGACTTGTGGGAACAGTGTAATTGAAAAGAGCAAACACATACGCAGATTGAATCAAGGTTTTGAAAATTTCAGATCAGTATGTTTTAAGGCAATTTAGGGACAGAGCAGCATTCTTTATTCAGTATTTAAGTTGCCATGAAACCGTTCCAAATGCCACCTGGAGAATATATTAGCATCTAGCAACTCAAAGAAAAGAATAAATACTAGAAGACATCCAAAATAAAGGCACAGTGGATAGCTTTTTCAAAGAAGAAAAGTGCTATAAGCAGCAAAAAGCCTCCCAAATGGCTTTATAATTAATTTTTTTTAAAAAAGTCATCTGAGCTATATATTGAAAAATCAGGCAATAGCCATACACAAGCTGCATAGTATCTTCAAAATCTATTTCATGATACTATGGAAGGGAGATTCCCTTTTGCTGAATTTCCTTCAGTGTTGGGTCTAATTCTTTGGAATAGATGTCCATCTTGTCACTGAATTTTGTCTGCTTAGGATTTCCCTCTACACTTCTAGCCAATGCCTTTAGAGATATCTGTGTTCTTCCGCTGTCTATTTAATGGACTTCCCCTGTCCATTTAATTACAAGGTTTTAGAATTATTACTTTAATGAAAGGTTCCAAGTATTTTCTGAGTGTTAAGTGCATTCTGACTTTGAAAAAGCAAATGACTGATAGATAATATAAAATGAAACAAGATAGGTTTAGATATCATGCTAACAGTTTATATTGGTTTACGTTAGTAGCCTATGTATTGCAGATTTAGAGCCTTTACAAGGCTTTAGAATTATTACAGTGTTACAAGTAATGACCTTGAGCCATAAAGTGGAAAACAGCTTGTAATTCTCTACATACTTCAGACTAGAAAAAGTCATGCATGTTGTTACCTAGTAAATCTCCTCTACCTACAGATACAGTGAAAACTTAAGAAGTATTTATTCCTTCATTGTTCCAACAAATGTAAGAAGTTATAGTGTCCCTTTTAAGCAGGCAATTCAGGTAGGGAAAAGAAGACATGGCAATTTATTTGTACCTAAACCAAAATAAAATGATGCTATATTTGAAGATAAAGACAGGAAAAAAGTTTGCTTAAACACTGTGTAATATGAACATAATTATTCTTTACCCAATTCTGGCTAGTCCTCCAAGTCTGATCTGCAAATAAGGATCTGCTTTACTGAAGTCAAAGAGTAACATTAAACAGAGTGGGAAACTCATACTGAAACTTTTATCTTAAGGACCCTTTTTCCCCTGCAAAGGGCAGCATCTGGCTCTGTATGTTCATGTCTGCATTGCAAATTGTACTTTAGGGACTTCCTTATTGGAATTAGTCATTCCAGGCACAGGGGTAAACATCCACACAGGGCTCTGGGAGTTTCATGCACAAACTGCATTAACATTAAAAATGGCATCTTCACCTCCTCATAGTTCAGTTTGAAAAAGCAACTATAATGTCACCTTGTGTAATTGACTTCACACAATTTGTCACATCAACTGTTTCAAAGAGGAATTGTAAATATAAAGGTAAAAGAAGGCAGTATTTTGGTACATTTGTTCATAGCCAAATATTTTCAACATTTGTCTATGTTAAACCTAGGGAAAGACAAGCTCAGTGAAGATGGAATCACTCTTAGTTGACAGCAGTCCAGAACTGTAGTGCAGGTGAACTGTATAGATGTACTTTGCAAACTCTGTAGATTGAAATGTTTTCATTGAATTGTTGTGTGCAGCTTCCTAACGGGTCTATGTGTGGTGCTGGTTCACTATTAGATGTTGTCTGGGCCTCACAAACCCTTCTGGTTTCCTGTTGCCACTGCACTGCCTGTGTCCAGTAATCACCAAACCCAGATTCCTTTAACAATCATAAGGAAGGCTCTACAGCACAAGGAGATGATGCTTCCAGATGTGTTTCCTGATCTTGCTAGTTTGTATACTCCAGAAGAAGACAGTTTCTTTTCTCCTCTCTGAATAGCTACTTTTAGGCATATGGCTAGGGAGGGACAGATTCTACTGACTTTGATAATTTCTTCCTTTTGATGGTGTTGTCCCAACCCCCAACTACCCTTTGTATTTGGAAAAACGTGCTTTGTTTTTAAGACGGCACTGAAAATGGTGATATTGTTTCAAAGCAGACAACAGTAAAACAGTTCTTCTCCCTCCTGGCATCTCTGTTTGTGTGCCAGTCATGAAGAAACACTTCACTGAGGACATGTCTGTACTGAGTTAACTTCACCAAAATTGTCACCGAAATCGGGAATCAAACTCCTTAACACCAATGTAGCATTAAGAAGCAGGCATTCTTTATTACGGCACCGGATGCACAGGGGATCGTTCCACCTAGTGTGCATACCGCAGGTTACATCAACCAAAGCTTATATTGTCCGATTACATACATATGCATCAAATTTCCTGCAAAGATCATGCATATTCATTCTATTTCCCAGAGCTAATTATCATATTTGCATGGTCATTACACATGTGTCCTTGAACTCCGAGGGGATTCCATGGGAGTCTCTGGTGGTCCTTGGTGGTCGTACAGGTGTGTCCTTTAGTTGACCCCTTCTTCTGGGCATGTGCAATATCACCTTACTTATGTAACTTGCTTCCCTTCTTCATGGTCCATGGTCCCTAACAATAATTTGGCACCCTTACTCCTATTCTAACACAAACCAATTATTCTAACTACCCCTTGACTCATTGTCAAGATGGGCTGGGACTGTACTGGGAGCATAGCATACTGGGAGCATAGTCCATACTACTCCTTGTCCTATTGTCTTTGGGCATAGTAGCATATCCATAGTCATAGATGTACAAACACAACATTAAAGTATTGTCTACCCTGTTCCTATCTCTATGTTGCTTAGTTACAAAAGAACAAACTAATCATTTTGGTTACACCTGCTTAGAAAATCAGGGCCAAAACTTTGAATGAAGTGTCTTGTTACTAGAGAATGTATCTTTTTCGAGAACTTGATCCTGTTATTTCCAGTGATTAATTAAAAGTGTTGTGACTGAATGATACCTTTTAAAGCAGAGACTGAAATATTTTCTTATATCCAAACCAGTTCTTTTGAAAGGCACCAGCTGTCACTCACGATGCCTTGTCAGGCACTTGCTCTAGCTTGTCCAATATTCTCAGTTCCTGTTTAGTAGCACTAAGGAGAAGAGTAAGCTTTTTTAGTAAGCTGAAGGAAAGCGCCATGTTCCCTTGGTTGTGCCAGATGTTTCTAGTGCACTTACTGTTTAGTGACAACCGTTAATACCTGTACTGCAAAGACAAATGACAAAGACTTGTAAATGCAAGGCAGTATTTTCCTTGTGACAGTGTAAGTTATGGTGCAAAGGTGGAGAGTTATGATAAGATAATCCATCCCAGGTATAAGCAGTGTGGAAACAAAAGAAGTTGGTGATTGCTCAAAGGAATACTCTAATCTGAATATTGTATTACTTAATGACACCATGGGTAATTAAAGTTAGTTTCCTACCTGACAAAAATGATGTCCCAATTGCTTTTCTCCTTGCTTGGAATTATGGCTTCAAAACTGTGCAAAATGCTCCTTAGTCTCAGTAGATGGTCATCCACAGTAGGGCAGAAGGCAAATATTTTCATATTCTGCTATGGGCAGGAACACTGGGAAGTTGTGGGGAAAGATTTAAGAACATCTTAACCACCTACCCCCCTCCGCCCCCTTTTTTTTAATAAGTTGTAATAGACTTTGGAAACTGGGAACTATTTATTGTTACTTATGCCAGCTGAAGCCCACTGTAATATCATAGCTTCCTGATCCAAATTGTTCAGGCAGAATAGAGCTTTCACACTGGTGCTCACTTAGAACGTCTTTAACATAAACCATTTTTAAAGCAAGATTGTCATGCCTTGACCTGTATTTCCAATGTTTTAACTAAACAGTAGGACCACTGTTTCAGATCATGGAATCATGGTTACTGCTATCATGTAAATCAACAGTAATGATGCCCAGCATAGTTGTGAACATGTTTGGTTGAAAGGAAAAGAAACTAGCAAATGCAAGCAATGAAACTCTTTCACTATGTCAATCCAGTTCACACAAATTTATATTATTCAAATGACAGGTGATTACTAAAAAAGCACAGAGGAATGTTAATGTGCAGATAAGTGATATCTGAAATTAGTAATGAATGAACGTAGCAACAATATGTTCATTACTGAATGGAACAACTGACTAATGCAGTCACCTCTGATAGTAAATGTTATACAAAATATAGCCAAGGTAAAAAAACATGTTTACTCAGTAATATCTGAACCTTCATTATACTCTTTCCTAATTAGATGAGTAATGAGATTGATTTACTTTTCATTTTAGTGTGCCTTCTGGCAGCAATTTTTATTAGCTGAAGTATAAAAATATTCCCATCTACAGGATCACGTAGATCTCTGTAATTCATGTTTCCCAATCTGTGTTCCATTGTGCTTCAATGGAACAAGAGTTCTCTCCCAAACAAGAGAGGAAGGAGTCTTTGAAAGTCAACAAAACTGAATATATTTTGGGAAGGATCAGGACCTGACATGAAGAGAGATGGCTGTGTCTCCTTAGGAAGCTAGTCTTCCCAAAGAAGAGTTTGGTTTTTAGGAGCACTTGGTGATGAAAAAGATTTTCTTTGTGTGGTTCTTGGGCCTGTCATGCAGAGTTGTGAGATGAGAGAGACCCTGGGCTGAGCTTGGAAGGCTGAGGTGTCACCTTGAGTACCAGCAACATTTTTGAGATTGCTTATTCTAAAACCTACTAATAACAGAGGTTAAGCCTACAGCAGTGGAAACCTTTTAGGAACTGAATCTTCTTGAGTTGCATAAGCCTTGCTGTTTGGGCTAGGATTGTTGAAGCAAAACTAGAGAAGCAGTTCTAGAAGACTTAATGATGGCTTTATGCCCCACAGAGTGTGACAACTCCGTACTAAGAAAAATTATTTTGCTACAAGTAGTTTAAGAAAAACTGACCTTGGTCAAAGGACATGTTTGTACAAGTTGTATAAATACATTTTAAATGTGGCTGAAAAAATGAATTTTTTTTTAACCAAAATCTTTTCCAGTCTGTGGTATGGACCATCTTGGAAATCTGCTTTATGAAATCAGGTTCTTCGTGGAGGGAAAGAGATTACTCTGGAACAGAAGCAATAGGGAATAGGAAAAAAAACGTGAGGTCAATCAAAACCATCTGCCTACTATGCACAGGTAACTGTGCCATAGATACTTAGTTCAGGAAGATTCAAAGAGTTTGTATACTACTGTGTGATATAAAACCTTTACAAAATCCTGTACTGAATTTAAGACATAGAAATCAGGTGAAGCATTAATTGTCAGTTCAGTTTTTACACTCCATAAAGTGTTTGTATTCTGTGCCTTCTGTATGGTCCTGTAACAGTCTAAAATCAGCATTTTCATTTATGAAATCTGAACTTTACTCTGGAGTTAAGAAAAAAATTTGATGTAGTGATTTTTTTAAACTGATCTTTAGCTGATGATTAAAGACTTTTCAGTGGGCAGTTTCAAAATGAATAGGAAATGGAAACCACTTCCTCCCCCAAATCCTTCAGTACTTTTTACAAAAATTACTTTTTACACAAAGTACTTTTCACAAAAATTTACAAATTCTTCAGTTAAATCTTATAGGGTTAAGCATTATAAAAGAATGTACTCGATGCATACTTCCAATTAAAGGAATAATGAAATGTAGCACCTAACTCCTATGATATCCTGGTAATCTCCACTGCTGTTTAATGCTTCTTATCCCACAGATCCTAAGGACCTCTAACAATTTTAGTCAGCTGCCTTGGGGGGTCCTCCAGACCAGGAGAAGGAATGACAAAGAACCCTGTCCTTTTTGACTGCTTCCCACCAACCCGAATGGTTTTGTCAGTATGGTGAGACTAATTGCAACCAGCCCTTAGCTAAAATTAGCCATAAGTTTGTCACCAAAATCGGGAATCAAACTCCTTAACACCAATGTAGCATTAAGAAGCAGGCATTCTTTATTATGGCACCGGATGCACGGGGGATCGTTCCACCTAGCGTGCATATCGCAGGTTACATCAACCAAAGCTTATATTGTCCGATTACATACATATGCATCAAATTTCCTGCAAAGATCATGCATATTCATTCTATTTCCCAGAGCTAATTATCATATTTGCATGGTCATTACACATGTGTCCTTGAACTCCGAGGGGATTCCATGGGGGTCTCTGGTGGTCCTTGGTGGTCGTACAGGTGTGTCCTTTAGTTGACCCCTTCTTCTGGGCATGTGCAATATCACCTTACTTATGTAACTTGCTTCCCTTCTTCATGGTGCATGGTCCCTAACAATGATTTGGCACCCTTAACACAAACCACTTATGCTAACTACCCTTGACTTGTTGTCAAGATGGGCTGGGGCTGTACTAGGAGCATAGCAGCATGTCCGTACTACTCCTCGTCCAATTGTCTTTGGGCATAGTAGCATATCCATAGCCATAGATGTACAAACACAACATTGAAGTATTGTCTGCCCCGCTCCTATCTCTATGTTGCTTAGTTACAAAATAACAAACTAATCATTTTAGTTACATTTGGTTACAAGTTTCATAAGTCTTCTCTGGAATCTTCCTGTACAAGAATAAATCTAGTCCTTTGTAGCTCAGTATGCGTGACGAGATATTATTCCAGGTGGAATAGGTGCTGACTATAACCCTTCAGCATTTGGGTAGGGTCTTTGTCACGATGAAAAGACTAGGTGATGGTAAATAATTCCCAAATTATTAAAAAATAATAATTTACTGATGAGGTGAGCTCCTGCTGCAACTGGGCCATGTCTGAGAATGTTTTTACATGGGCTTTCTCAGGCACTGCTAAGAATTAGAGGAAATCAAACCAGCAGTTCCTTCCCAGTATAAATTTCTTACAATGTTGTGCTTTCCAGAGTAAGGATTAAAGTGGGACTGCCATGACAAATGTTTCCCTAAAGCAAATTTTCTTCTCCTTTGAGGTTAATCACTAATTATTTTCTGTTATCTAACTTGTGGACCAGTGTCAGGTATTCTATAAGATCATGTCTTGTTCCACATGAAGTGCTTCCTCTAGGCTGGTTTACTATCCAGTTAAATAATCCCCCTTCAAGTATTCTACTGCGAGATACTTGTAGTTTCAGACAAAATTGTGCTCAACTACTTTTGTTATAATTTACTGTGGCTAGTCTTCACATATATTTAAAACTTACCATTATTACTATGCTTTCCAGATCTCTCTCTTTTTTTTTTCTTCTCTGAGCAAATGTCAGGGCTATTGAAGTATTAGGATAATTTCTCTGTGTGGGGGTGGAAAATATATGAGATGATGGCATCTACCACTTTGTAGTGGTAGGAGGAAGTAGGGGAAAGAACTGCTACCAATTTCAGTGAAATACTTACACTGGAGTTGTGCAAAATGACACTAATTAGCAATAAAAGGCCTCCAATGTAGTGCGCAAAAGAGCATTCCACCTCATATTGGCTGCAGTGCTGCTTCAAACCACACACTCCCTGGGACAATTCTTCAATCACATTCTCCAAGAAGACCCTTCATTTGAAACTTGTTCTTGATCATGTATCTAATTTCACCTCCACATTTTCTTTTAATATATATGTCTTTGCTGTTTCTTCTAACTGCCAAATAAAACCTTCAAAAAAATCACTTTCATATCTCTTTTGTATTTTTTAGACATTGCCTCTAAGCATTTTTTCCCAGTTTCTCAGTTCTGCCTACTTTTCAGTTACTATATTTTAAAATTGTAATCTAAAAAATCCTTACAAACCTGTGGCAATATCATTTTGCATCCCAGAGAAAAATGATAAAAGCTAAATTCAATTTAGAAAGCAGAATTTCTGCCTTAAAAAATGGGTCTGAGGAAGTAAGAGGGCAGAATGACACAAGCTTAAATATATTTGAATATAAACATTTAAACAAATTTGAATGTAATAGGATCTAAATAATTATTTTCATGCTTATTCTTAGAAATATTCCACTTCACCCTTTTTCTGCCTATTTTAGGAATATATGCTGTCCTGTAAGGATTATATACTGTTTATAGAATTCTTTTATGAACAGAAGTCTAGTGGAACTATTGAACCAAATTATTTTTTTTCCCTGCGGACTGATTTTGTTGGAAGGACACTGAACTGACCTTTGAGATAAACAGGGGAGAAGATAAATTATTATTAGTAATCATAATAATAAAATTTATTTCCAGTATCTTTTAGTTTCTCCCCCTGCCAAATTCCTGAGACATCATTCTAGAAGACAAATGTTTTTACCAGCTCATCTGCCTATAAACTTGCAGAGACTTTCAATTTCAGCAAACAAAATAAATCCTTTTACTATTCAACCACATTGTTCCCAAATGCTCTTTATTATGACTTAATTACTTTTAGTGCTTCCTATTCCACACTTTTCTTTTGAAATTATCTAATAATAAATTTTCAGATTTTAATGTAAAATAAATTACCTGTTTGTTGAATACAATAGAAAATCTATGTTGTCTCATAATAAGAATGGCACATGAAGGGGTCCTGGCACCTCTTAGAATAAAAATCTGCTTCATTTTTATTGTAACCTTGCCAAACTGTCAAAGCTGGTGTTTAAATATCTGTTTGGGCTGCCTGATTGCTTCAGACTGATTCTCTCTGTTTCCTTCTTCTGTCTTTACTTTTCCAGGATCTCAGTGCAAAAAGGTGGCTTTTCTTGGAGTGGTTTACACCCAACACTTAGAAGAAGGACCTCAGTATAGACCATGATAAGTCAGATTTGGCCTGTGTGTGAAATGTGTGCCTGTTTTATGTGTTCCCTCAACACGCAGAATGCTTTTATAATCAACTCAGAACTTAGATCTTTAAGGAAGCATGTGATGGTGTGGGATAATTGCTGAGGTGACTTAGAAATTACACTTTTAGGAAAGGCACAGCATTGAAGAAGCTTCCTTGGTGAAATGCAGCTGACATGCAAGTAATTCACTCCATGGAAGTTCCCTAGGCCTGCAACCTTAGATGTCGGTAACGCCAGGGGAACTTTGGTGTGCTGACTCTAAGAGGTACTGCTCGGAGGGTGGAGTGGTGTGGAGATGCCGTGGCCAGCCTATGCGATTATAGGGGAACTTAAAGCTATTATGGAACTGATAAGCTGCGTATTTACTACCCTAGGCCAACCGCCTGTCACGTTTTTGACAACATGCTTTCCTTTTGGTGAACTTTGCTCATTATAACATCATTATAATACCAAAACACACCTCCATCCCAAAAGCTACCCGCCTCCAAGGTGCGACCACCCCTCACTGAGCTTGTGCTCTGAATTTTCCTAGCTTATACCTTTAAAAGCAAAGTGACAAAACTTTACACCAATCCTAAACAAAGCTATGTATGACTAGAGTCACTCAAGCTCCACCTGAAAGGTGAAAGATAGTATAAAATGGCTTAAGAGAAAGAGAATGTTAGGAAAGACACCATCATGTACCACTCTCACCCCTGGGATCAGTCAACGGGCTGAGTCTCTCTTCACCCCCATCAGGAAGCCTTTGGGTGAGATTCGAACACTTGGTTATTCCAAGTGCCTCCCCGGGAAACTTACAAATCTCTCTAGAGTTGCTTTATTATCTTTTAACATGTTTGTAGCCAGCAGTGTTACTTACACTCTTGGTATTTGCACATGCTTTGCAGACAGTGAATTTATCACTGGTAATCCAAAGAATCTGTGTGTCTGTTGCTCTAATAAACTGCACTCTTCATTAATCTAGCCATGGTAGTTCTCATTGAACATGACCAGACTCTTTAAGTCTGGCTGTGACAGTTCATGCAACACGACTAGACTGGGGGTGTAGCGCGTTATTAGTGAATCCGTAATCGTGAAGTTCAGTACGCTGGACACGACCGGACTTACAACGTTGTAAATTAACGCTGTCGCTTTAGTGAAAGCCCTGAGAGGGCTCTGACTCTGATAAGTGGCTACATATACAGTCCTTAGAAAATAAACCATTGACCAAGTCTGAGACTAAGAGTGGACCTAGCCACACCTAGACTCCTCTTTGAGAAGGAGTTTAGAAAGCAAGGGGGTCCTGTCTGAACCTTGTGACTCAACGGGAGGGTTCCCCCCCCAGCCACTCCTCAGACTCCTACGTGACAGTAACTCTTAATGCAACATATGGGAGGGAGAAATAACATTTTATACATGCCTGATGAAACTCTCGGGTCATCAAAAACTATAGGTACTATTTTCACAGATCGTGAAACATGAGTTTGTACAAGTCTTCCCCCGCAGTTGTTTTTTTCTGCTGCTGTGATTTGGGGATATGTTTCCTAAGCTCCTAAAATCTCATGATGATTAACACAGTACAGAAAAAAGGGTGTATTGTTTGTGTGCCTGTGTCAGCCCTCAGGAAGAGGAGCCAGCAGCTAGGAATCCGACAAAGCCTCAGATAGCAGCTGATATCTGTGGTATCTTCGGGGCTGCTTCAAATATTGAAGGGTAGCCACTTTCTAGTTGCACGTATTCATGATTCTAGTTCAGAGATAAAAAACTTGTGATTCAGAAGGCTCCAGCCCTGCTCAAGACCTTTTCTAATCTGGCCAGGATGCTCTACGCTGTATTTAACACCTTATTTTCTTGCATTAAAACCTTATTGTTTAAAAGTAGTCAATCAAAAGGAAATACCAGGGTTAAGTATGCCTGCTTAATCTTAATGTACTTCCATTTGTATGCCACAGTCTTTAACTGCAAACTATTTTCTTTTAGATGGTAGCTTTCTTTGGAGCATAGAAGAGACAAAATGAGAAAGTTAATGAGCAGCTAAATACCGATTTAGCCTCACTGCCTAAATGTGTGATGACATGTTTTCTGTGCTAACTTTTCAGTGGGCTCATCTGCCAGCACGATTCACAGACATTTGTTTTCTCTTAGACATATGAAAAGGGATATTGTCTCCCTTCCCAATTTTAAGATTAGAAATTGAGACAGAGAGATTAAGTTCAGCAGTATCTGCTAAATTTGGATGCTTTGGTTTGAGACAGACAAGGACCTGACAACATCACAAAATCTTTCCCACATTTGAATCATACCTTGTATTGTTTTCATCATCTCAGCACTTCAGAAATTCAGGTTACAACATCCCAGGTCAGGCATTAAGAAAAAGTAACCCACAGCTACTGGCAACTTGAGCAGAATGTCATGGATGTGATTTGCTTCAACTAACCATTTTTTTCCTCTTGAGAACTTCTGTCTCATTCACTGCACATCTTTCAATTTCTCAAAAAAAATGAAGTATTCTTTAATACATAGGTTGGATCATTTCTAAAGCAGGCTTGTCTTGTGGACTGAATGCATTGGGATTCTATTCTTCTGTACCTTATACTTTATAATATAGCCTGTAATACAAGTAGCCTACCAGTGTCCCTCCTGTTCAGCTATAGGCAACAGCAAACTGATAAGCCAGCTGACCATTTTGCACATAGGGATTTAATGATCCTTGCAGATGGGTATTTTTATTGCTGATCTTGTGAGAATCAAATGAACAAACCTCTGTTGAGCCAGTAATGTCATATGGAGGCATGGAGATGTAACTGCATATTTCTTCTTTTATGTTTGGTCTTGTTGCCGTGAAAAGCCGAAATCAGGACTCAATAGTCAGGATGACTATTAAGCAGGTATTCTTTATTGCAGCGCTGGCCAGCACTGGGGATCGCTCTGCCACAAGTGCTCCGCCAGATTAGCACAGCACATCACTTCATATACAGAAAAATCATACATATTCATCAGATTTCCTGAAAAGGGCAGTCTTATGGTGATGAGTTCCTGGTATTCATTTACATAGTCCAAGCATGCACAGTAAAGTTAGGGTTAGGGTCTCTTCACCCCCTCCTCCCCCCCTCCCGATGGTCATCCATAGTCTTCCTCACGTTGTCTGCTAGTTGAACTTTGGGCTTCCTTTGTCCATATATAGTCATTGAATTAGCTCATTAGTCTTTCGGCCTCGGAATGTTACAAGGGGGTCGATTTAAACTAGTTCTTTGGTGCTTATCTTCAGCACAAACGTCCTGAGTTCCTGTTATCAGTGATTTAATTAGGAAGCCTAACGAGCTTGCTCAAGGCCTGTTTAGTCTTATCAGGTAAGAAGTTACAGGAAACGTCCTATCATCAACTCTGCTCAGCAGGTAACTAAAACTATCTTTGCAGGGGAAGAAAACAAAAGAGAACAAGGATGCAAGTGAAACTAAAAAAAAAATGCAAGTCTATGTATCACAGTAAGGTCTTAGTCAGGGATTGTCAGGGATTTAACCATTTCAGTCTGGCAATGATAACTACCTTTATGATGCCAGTGTGGACAGATTCTGAACATGGACTTTCTGTTATTTTCATTGCATTGAAGAAGCAGATGTTAAGATAGCTCGAATATCTCATTATCCTGTAGTCATATGTGGAGCTGCACTGCAGATGTAATGAAAGAAGATGGCTGATGCAAATCCTTCTGTATAGCAAATAAATTTTTAATGTTAGCATCAACTCAAAATAGAAGACCGATGTGACACAATCTATTCCTCCAGATCCTCTGAATGATCCCTTAGAGGACATCAGAATGTCTTTCCATTTACCCCACACCTCCTAGATATTCTGTTAATATTTGCTCTGTTAATAATGAGCATAGCAAAAGGTATCCTCAGTTTTCTATTTAGGCTTTGATTCCTTAGTAAGTTTTCTTTCAAGATGAATAGAAGTGTAACCAGATGTAACCAAAATGATTAGTTCATTCTTTTGTAACTAAGCAACATAGAGATAGGAATGGGGTAGACAATACTTTAATGTTGTGTTTGTACACCTGTGGCTATGGATATGCTACTATGCCCAAAGACAATTGGACGAGGAGTAGTACAGACATGCTGCTATGTTCCCAGTACAGCCCCAGCCCATCTTGACAATGAGTCGAGGGTAGTTAGAATAATTGGTTTGTGTTAAGGGTGCCAAATCATTGTTAGGGACCATGCACCATGAAGAAGGGAAGCAAGTTACATAAGCAAGGTGATATTGCGCATGCCCAGAAGAGGGGATCAACTAAAGGACATACCTGTATGACCAGCAAGGACCACCGGAGACCCCCATGGAAGGCCCTCGGAGTTCAAGGATGAATGCGTTATGACCATGCAAATATAATTAGTTCTGGGAAATAGAATGAATATGCATAATCATTCCAGGAAATTTGATGCATATGTATGTAGTTGGACAATATAAGCTTTGGTTGATGTAACCTGCGGTATGCACCTTAGGTGGAACGATCCCCTGTGCATCCAGTGCTGTAATAAAGAATGTCTGCCTTTTAACACTACATTGGTGTTACGAGGTTTATTCCCAACTTCGGTGACAGTTTTGGCGACCCAGATGGGACACCGCTTGTAAATTCCAAAGAGATCCATGGGATCACAGGACCTCCAGCCGGCACTGAGGGATTCTCGAGGAGAACCTCTGATCCTTGGACCAAAGGATTCCAAGTAAGTCCCCTGGAATTAAATAATAAGGCATTCTTCTAACGGGTAACAGAGCTCTAGGTAAGATATGGGTTGGAGTCCCACTGAAGCCTGCTCGTAAGGTGCGGTGAAAGCTATGCAGGGTTGGGCTAAAGAGGTACCTCGGTTGGTAAGCTTCTGCTAGGCAAAAGCCTGTGGAGCAGGGCCCAAGGGGGAGTCTTCAACGGGGGGTTGAAGTCTCCAAGGTTGGGATTTCCGGCAGGGAGCCGGAATCCCAGAGGGAGCTCCAACAAGGGTTGGGGACCCTCTGACTAGTGCCTGTGATAGTGCACAATCACAACCACTAGTCTTTAGGGAAATGGGTATATTTCTGAGTAAAAAACCCATCCCACAAAAGAACACCTTTGGGATGTATTGTAAAACATTGGAAAGATCTGGGGGGTCATCCTTTGACTCGGAAACAATTAATTGAATATTGCAATCATTGGTGGCCATTGTATACCTTGGAAGGTGGGGAGAGATGGCCAGAAAATGGGACATTGAGATATAACAACATCTTGTAATTAATGCTGTTTTGCAAAAGGGAAGGTAAATGGAATGAAATACCTTATGAGGTATTTATTTTTCACTTTGAGAAGTCATCTGGAGTGGCAAAAACAGTGTGGGATTATCCCACAAGATTCTATGGTATTGACGTTGGAAAAAAACAGGGAAGGAATAAGAGTTTAAGATGATGTTGCTCTGCCTGTAGCATTGGGAAAAGGAGTTTGAAATGTGGAAAGGAGGAGCAGGGAAAGCAGGAATAGGTATGGGAAGGGGAAGAAGAAGACCACCAGGAGGAGCAGCACCTCCGTTTAGACCTCCCTGGCTGGCTGGCAGATCAGTGTGCTATCTGTAAGGAGAGGGGGCATTGGAAAAGGGAATGTCCCAAAGTGAGAGAACTGGATCCTTCGCTACAGGCAATTAAGTTGATGACTCTGACGAGGACTGAAGGCGACAGAGGGAGTCAACCCCAGCTGAACGCCTGGTTACATTAAAGCTGGGGAATGATGAAGGAGAATTTTTAGTTGATACAGGGGCAACGTATTCGGTATTAAATATATGCAAAAGGGGCTTTAGTCACAAAACTTTAAGTGTTGTTGGGGTGACAGGGCGGAAGGAAAATATATAACCTTTATAACCTTTTAACTTTTATAACCTTTGAAATTCAAATTAGGAAAGCAATGGGTAACTCATCCATTTTTGTATATGCCAGAATGTCTGTCATCTGTGTTAGGAAGAGATATATGGAGTAACTTGAATGCACAAATAATTTTAAAAAATGGAGAGATGCAGCTGTTAATACCTGAGTCAAAAACCATGGAGGCAAATATTTTTATGTTACAGAACACACCAAAACCAAAGGAAGAAATTCCTGCAGAAGTGGAGGATGCAGTAACACCCACTTGGTATGGGCTAGTGGAATCCCAGGTCGGTCTAAATTGGCAGAACGAGTAAAAGTTGTTCTAAAATCTGGAAGTAAACCAGTAAGATAAAACCATCCTATTAAGTGGGAAGCTAGAAAGTGGTTGGAAGAATTAATAACAAAATTTTTGAATTATGCATTATTGATAGAGTGTGAATCAGAATATAATACCCCGATATTGCCAGTGAAAAAGCAGAATGGCAAGGAATATACGTTAGTTCAAGATCTAAGAGCCATGAATCAGATTGTTCAAGACATTCACCTGGTAGTAGCTAATCCATATACCTTGCTGACATCTTTAAAAGAAAAACCTAAGTGGTTTACTGTACTTGATCTCAAGGATGCTTTCTTCTGCATACTTTCTGCTGCATACCTCTAGACAAAGATAGCCAGGCAATATTTGCCTTTGAATGGGAAAGCCCCACCACCGGATGCAAGACACAACTCACCTGGATGGTGCTATCTCAAGGGTTCAAAATAGTCCTATAATATTTGGTAATCAGTTGGCAAAGGAATTGGAAGTGTGGAAAATAGAAAATTCAGAAAGAATAATATTGCAGTATGTAGATGACATCTTGATAGCTGCAGAGACTTGGAAAGACTGTTTACAAGTGACCATTAGCTTGTTGAATTTTTTGGGACAAGCAGGATACCAAGTATCAAAAAGCAAGGCCCAGACTGGGAAAGAGACTGTGATATATTTAGGCTTTGAAATTTTGCAAGGACAAAGAAGATTGGGAGCAGGCAGGCAGGAAGCAATTTGTCAAATTCCAGAACCTATAACGATACGGGAATTGCGGACATTTTTGGGTATGGCCAGGTGGTGTTGATTGTGGATCCTCAATTATGGATTGTTAATAAGACCTCTTTATGAAGCTTTGAAAGGATCCCAGGAGAATCACCTGTTGTGGACACCTGAGTGTCAGACAGCTTTTAAAAATCTGAAGAAGGCTTTGATGTCTGTACCTGCTTTAGGACTCCCAAATTTAGCAAAGCCTTTTGAATTGTTTGTACATGAGTGATAACATCTTGCTTTGGGTATGTTGACACAAAAATTAGGAACTTGGAAACAGGCTGTTGGGTATTTTTCTAAGCAATTGGATAATGTCAGCAAGGGATGGCCTGGATGTTTGTGAGCTGTGGCAGCAACTGTACTCTTAATCCAAGAAGCAAGGAAATTAACTATGGGGCAGAAGATTATGTTTTATGTCCCACATATGGTAATTTCTGTCTTGGAGCAAAAAGGGGGGCATTGGCTGTCCCCGAGCCGCATGCTCAAATACCAGGTCACTCTCTTGGAACAGGACGATGTGGAACTTAAAACTACAACAGTAGTGAATCCAGCAATGTTTTTGAGCTTGGAAGTGGGTGAGTCTTTACACCATGACTGTTTGCAAGCTATTGGGCAGGTATATTCTAGCAGGAATATATGTACGTGAAGGACCTGAAGGACGAACTGCTGCCTAATCCTCATTTGGAGCTGTTTACAGATGGAAGCAGCTTTGCCTGAGATGGAAAATGAATGGCGGGGTATGCAGTGGTTACCACCACCCAAGTGATGAAAGCTGAAACCCTCCCTGTGAATACATCAGCACAGAAAGCAGATTCACGCACATGGAGCTATCTGGAAGGAAAGAGGACTGTTGTCAGCTCAAGGACTGACCATTAAATACAAGAAAGAGATTCTCCAACTCCTCCAGGACATCCAGCAGCCCAAGGAAGTAGTGGTAACGCATTGTAAAGCACATCAATTTGGACAAACTGTGGTAAACGTGGGTAACTGATTGGCTGGTAAAACTGCTAGAGAGGTGGTGGAGCAAAGCATCCTTGCCCTGGGACCAGTAAAAGAGGTAAAACTTCCAACCCCAAAACCAAACTATGGTAAGTTGGATAGATTATTCGCAGAACAGTTGAAAGCAGTAGGAAATGAGGATGGATGGTGGGTAACATCCACCTGACGAGTCTTAGTTACCCCACAAATAATGATAAAAATAGCAGAGGAAAAACAGAGAGAAACACATGGGGGAATTGAAGCAATGACTGTGGATTTACAGAAATCAAGATTGCTGTGTGCACATCCCAAATGTTACAGCTGCTTTGAATGAACAAACAGATGATATGAAGAGGGTGGCACAGCAGACTCAAGGTTTAAGGAGTGAAATGCAAACAAATTGGTTAGGCCAAATTTTGGGACATCTTGGATTTCCTCTTAAAGGATGGATAACTGAGTTGTTACAGACATTAATAATTTTGATTATAGTTGCTTTGATGATTTGTTTGATTTATCAATGTTTAAAGAAAATGTTGACACAGACAATGTCTAGGAATTCTGTAGCAATTTTTAAATCAGTGATGAAGCATAGTACACCAATGCTGGGAGAGAAGCCACCTGCTTATGTTGAGATATGAAAGATTAAGAGTGGAAGTATTGAAAAGATGATTATTTCAAAACTTCCAAAGGGGGGAAATGTAACCAGATGTAACCCAAGTGATTAGTTCATTCCTTTGTAACTAAGCAACATAGAGATAGGAACAGGGTAGACAATACTTTAATGTTGTGTTTGTACATCTAAGGCTATGGATATGCTACTGTGCCCAAAGACAATAGGACAAGGAGTAGTATGGACTATGCTCCCAGTATGCTGTGTTCCCAGTACAGTCCCAGCCCATCTTGACAATGAGTCAAGGGGTAGTTAGAATAATTGGTTTGTGTTAGAATAGGAGTAAGGATGCCAATCATTGTTAGGGACCACGCACCATGAAGAAGGGAAGCAAGTTACATAAGCAAGATGATATTGCGCATGCCCAGAAGAAGGGGTCAACTAAAGGACACACCTGTACGACCACCAAGGACCACCAGAGACCCCCATGGAAGCCCCTCGGAGTTCAAGGATGCATGCGTAATGACCATGCAAATATGATAATTAGTTCTGGGAAACAGAATGAATATGCATGCTCATTCCAGGAAATTTGATGCATATGTATGTAATCAGACAATATAAGCTTTGGTTGATGTAACTTGCGGTATGCATGCTAGGTGGAACGATCCCCTGTTCATCCGGTGCCATAATAAAGAATGCCTGCTTCTTAACACTACATTGGTGTTACGAGGTTTATTCCCAGTTTCGGTGACAGAAGGGTTTTGTATGCCTTCTAAATCATCTTTGTAGCCTGCAAAAGGGAAAAGACTTTGTACAGTTTTGCTGATTTACCAGAGAGTAAGAAATATTCAAAATACCGACTGGGGTTATAGGGTGAACTTAAGGTCTTCCCAACAGGCAAAATTTGCTGCCCTCAGAATAAGGACCTAGGGAAAGGGACAAAGTGAGCAGGGAACCTTGTAGTGTTTTGTTTTCAGCTGCTGCCTGAAAAGGTGAGGCAAATGCTGGTGACATAAAATGTCAGAGGAAGTGTTCAATATACCTTGACTCCATAACAAAACAGCAACAGGGTTAAAGGCAAAGTGTGAGGCCATGGTAGTTTATTGCTCTCCTGCAGTTTGCTTCCCTAGTTAGGGTCTAAGTCCAAGTCTGGCCGAGATGCTGGTTCCAACACAGAAAAGGAACTTCAGTTACTCTAGTCTGAATTTGTATAATTCACTGATTACTGAGCTGGCTCTTTAAGTTTGCTCAGTTGCTTTCCTGCTTTACTGAAGCTGAAAGCTCTTTGCTGACATGAACATATACATGCATATATACATTCTATATGCACATCCAGGCTATCATGATTAAAAGGCCAACATTTTGTTTTGTTCTGGGAGGATTTTTCATGTCTAACTATTGCATCTTCCTTCTAGTCCATAGATATGTTTTATTCATCTAAGAATATTAAATAAAATTTTCTAGATTTAAAAGAAAATCTCAGGCTTCATATTTGGATCCTGGTTTGACCCCCATCACTCTCAGATTAGTGAATACTTTCCTTATAAGAATGCAGTTGAATAATGATAATGGCATACCAAAATCGAGTATCCTTTGTGTAAGACACTGCCTGCTACTGATGATCCATTCGTAGTACATGGCACATACTGATTCACTCACAATGAGTTGGAAGGAAAGCTACTTTAAAGAAGATTTAAAAGCCATTAAAGAAGATTGTAGGCCAGCTAAGTAACACTCTTTTTTTTTCCCCCATGCACCTCCTAGAACTTTTCCCCTACCTCTTTTTTATTCTTAAGATACTGGCTTTACTGACTGCCATTGGCCGAATATGTATTACAGGGGATACAGGATAACTAAATGGGATAAATAAATTGGAAGCTGACCATCAGTTTTGAATGTAAGCTGTTAGCTGATGGGTCAGGTACAACTGACTTTTCTGTATACAATTGCTAGTAGCTGTGGGGGATCTAGATTAAACTTTTGATATTTTACTAAGATCACTGGGGAGGGAGGAAGCTTCTGTCAGGAAAAGGACACAACATAAAGCATTTCCCTGAAAGAGCGGAGGCAGATGGTAGTTAAAATCTGAAAAGCATATTTGTTAAACAGCCAGTAATAAATATTCTGTAACCTTTATCAGGTAAGGTAATTATTTGGTAATACCAAGATGTGAAAAGAAATGCATTTTCCAGAGAGCATTAATTTTCCAGATTCAAATAATTTCTCTGTGAATTCAATGTTTATATGTTTTTCTAAGCTTACACATGTTATATCAATGCTTCTTTATTTCTGAGAAGTGAAGGCTTAAAAATTTACATATGTTCAAATATTTCACATCAATTCCCCATTTACCCTCTCTAGATCCTCTAGTTAGGCCCTCTCTTTCTAGTGTCTTGGCAATGTTATGAGGAGCAATTACCTTTACATCCAAAAGTTAATTTGTCTCTTCGGTGATTTAAATTTTGAAACTGTTGGCTGACTAAGAGGAAAGTGACATACCTGAAACTATTAGAAAGCTTGTTTTTTACAGAAAGATGGGTGTTTAAATATTCAGGTCACACCTGGCACTACTTACCTGTTTATACTCCTCATATTGAACTCATTTAGACTCACAATTGGAAAATTGGTACTACAAAAGCAAGTGGACTAAACTGAGCAAATAAGTGACAGGTCTTCCTGATAATAACTGATGGATGAGTAATGGCTCAATAAGATTAAAGCTATCCTCCCCCACAGATCCAAGGTAATCTTACTCAATCTTCCTCATGGTCTTAATATCAGGCAAGAGCTGATTGTAAAAGGAATATATTTTCTGAAAGGAAAACCCGAGCTTTCAAAATTTTATAATGAAGAAATAGGTGAGGGTTTTTGTTTTTGATTTTTTTTTAATTATATACTTTATTCTATCACATAAGATAAAACATGGGAAAAATAGTGTGCTGAAACTCTCTCTTTTCTACTGTATTATGTGAGTTGACTTATAAACATTCTGGTTTCCTAAGCAGCAGCCAATCACTCAATGTCAGCCACAAGTTCATTTTTTGGGGGTAGCAAAACTTGCACTGTTTTATAACTAAGTCCTGCTGCTGAAGCATTAAAATGCAACAGCATTGATCTGTTAGCCTATTAGCAAAGAATACAGTACTGTCAGGGAGCTTAGCTTAGTAGTGACAAATGTGCTTAGCAGTGACAAAGCACACTTAAAAGTGTGCACACTTTTTTTTTTAAAAGTGTGCATACTTCTTTTTTTGTGTGCACACTTTTTTTTAAAAGCACACTTAAAAGTACTTTAAGTAAAAGTAGTACTTAGCTTAGTAGTGACAACTGTCTCAGATTTATTGTGTGACTTGAGCTGTTGCCTGTCTAATATTTTGCCCAATATTATTCTTTCATAAAAGATTAAACAGACAATAATTTTATGATACTAAATGACTATGTTTAAGTTTACTTCTCCGTCCCTGAAACTGTACTGCTCAAGCCTGGGAATCATCAGAGCTTCATACGGGCTGATATTCAGATACTTACATGTGATTCACTTACTCTGATTCTCACTAAGGGGATCGATATCCCCAATATGCATCATAGTTCTCTTCACTGATCAGGTTCAGCTAAAGTGACATACTGTGGTACTGGCTGTCTTGCCATTCAGTAAATCCACAGCTTAATTCTTACAAAATGTGGTGGGCAAAAGTTATTGTCTGTAAATCTTAGCCTTAAATCTTAGCCTTAGTGCAGAGTACTGTACCTGAAAAGGGAATATGCTTACAGGGCATGTATCTTATGAATTAACATCAGTCCCCACTGTACTGAAGTCTGAATTCTAGGGATAATGACGGGCTATCTAAACTATTATACCACCATTATATCTAATTATATCACCAACAACATTTTGTGTTCCCAAAACCCCCAAACATCCACCCTGGCAACCAAACAAAGACCAAGACAAGAAATCAGATAGTTCAGCTACAGAGAGATTGTAAGTTATGGAAGTGTGACAGTGTTTTTATTGGACAACACCACCAATTTTAACAGCCTCAGGAATGCATAATTAGGCTTCTGAAAAGTAATTCAATAAAGATGAAATTTCAATTTTTAAAGTTATTAAAATGAGCCATCAGTGTTGCTAAAATAAGTTATTAACTGTGTAGAGGTAACTCTTATTAACTGTCTGAAATATTTTTCGTCCAGCTTGTTCTCTTGCTTCATGAAAATAAAATTATTATTGTATTGGCAGAACCTAGAAATAATAATTAAAATAATTTGTCAATATAAACTATGAAATCAGACACGATACAAGATTATCTAGCTAGTCTGTTGATTTACTCTTTAGTTGTACTACAGTATGGTATAATTTGGTGTTAAAAAGCATAATTGACAATAGAAGGCTTTATTGGTCTCTGGTGTAATAGGGAGGTATTAAAAATTATAAAGTAATACTAGCAATCGCATGTAAGAACAGGGAGATAAAGGTGCTTTTTTTCATTATATAGGAGGATATAGCCACAAGCAGAATTTCCTCTTGACCAGGTTTGATATTGGCCTCCTTGTATTGAAAGAAGATGAGAGGACAGGAAAAAAGCAGAATATTTCAGTGTCTTTGGTGTGATTCTCAGAGGTGTTTTGTTGTTGGTTTTGATGGCAGAAGAACAAGGCTTAATGTGATTCAGCTCAGTGTGAACTACTGAATGCAGAAAGCTTGTGAAATAATCATTCCAGAACTGAACTTTCGGTTTTTCTGTAGAATGGCTAGACTGCTAAGAACACTGAAATGGTGAAAGCACAAATATTCAACTCACAACATGAAAAGTGGCTTAAGAGCATTCCCAGCTTTGTCAGAAAGGGTAGTTTTTTAGGCTTTTTTGGACCATTGCTTAGACTCCTTGTGGTGACTGTGAACATAGTGATGATAACCTATTTAAACATGAAATATGGGTTAGAGCTTTGCAAAAATTACATGCTAATTTAAACAGAAAGACCACAGTGTTATATAATTTAAGACATGCCTTCCCTGTAGAATGAGAATATTCAGTGCTTTTGGCATTATTTTCAAAGGAATGACAAAGATAATGGCTTTTATTATATTATATATTTTAAATAAAAGGAAAGGCATATTAGAACTCCATATGGAGCCACTGAAAGCTGAAAAGTCTGGTCCCAGTTGTAAAATACTTTTTAGTTTTCTTAGACTCTTATGAGTCGGTGGAATATGTTGTGAAATAAGGATTTCAGGACTGTACCCACTCTCTGCATCAAAGGATGATAATGGATTAATGCATTAAAAAGCATATTAGAATAATGAATGTCAGTGGGAATGTTTTCTAACGTGGAACGTTTGCCAGTATGGCATTGTGCCCATATTTTGCAGCTATACAACATCTGGACTATCCCTTGTAGCCCTGCTCAAATCACGGCACCAAATGTTTCAAATACAAAAAGTCAAGTGTGTGCCTGCTGTGTTTTTTGTGGGTTGCATTAGTGTTGTTGAAAACAGAGTTGTTTCATCTGAAGATACATATCTATGTATCTTAAAATACTTTGTGACCTTGTAATACCGCTCAGTAGCAATCCAAATCTAGTCACTTTGGTATATGTGCTCACTGCCTTTCTCCAGAAAATTATAGCATAAAGCTTATAACATGAGCATAGAAATCACTCTGTCAAGAATGGCACTGTAAGTACAGAAAATACCTTATTAAAAAGCCTCAATTAATTCCTATCCATAGGGTCCATTCTCTCTGCAGTTTCATTTGTCAAACTGACAACTGTGAAGTACCTTAATGGATTTTTTGCTAGATGAATATAAGCCTGATTGCATTTTTAGTGAAAGCAGCAATGCAAGACTGCAGTCTCAGAAGTTGAATCTGTCGGGTACTGAGTTCCCTGGCCCCTTGGTGGCAAAGGGTGGACAGTTAAGTCCTGTATAGATGCTTGATCCATGACATGCCTGTCAGCAAAGAAAGCAGGTATTTTGATATATTTATCAAATATGGTGCACAAGATAGACTTTCCTGTGTAATAAATACATACTATAACTTCAAGAAACAGACCACACATTATAATATCCCTCACTTCTAGCATTATCTCATCTGTGATTGGCCATGGGCTATGAAAAAAGGGAGGTTTTGGACAAATAACAGTAGCTGTTTGTATCATATGTCAAAGGTACATTAGAGAGCCAAGGAACTTGACAAAGAGATACTACTTTTATTTTAAACACTTGTTATACTCCTAACTTGTATATGGAAGCACCCTTAAGAGGGTAGGCAAAGAGAAAATCAAGCAAGCATGTTGGGAATATGGCAAATGAAGTAATAAGAGTAATAAAAGCCATGGCTACATTTATGGCCTGGATTGTATAGAGCACCTGACTGTGCTCTATGCTCCCACTCCACTGATTATCCACGCTGTGTGAGTCCCAAACCAACTGTAGCCCAACTGATTTAAGAGTCAGGGTTTGTTCCCTAAGATGAAGCACAAAGCCTGTGTAGCCACAGATGTTATTTGGCAAGGCTCATTTCTAAGACTTGATTAGATTGTAGTCCTTATCCTGCTGCAAATTGGTGATGCTGGATAAGCCACTTGTTTTCTCTCTTGTGGCAAGCATATGTCTTTCTACATATAAGTTCTAATATTATCTTTGCTTGGTTAGAAGTTCTAGGTATTGTTGTGATTTATGTTTTATTAAGTACATGGATTTTTTTAAGTGCTGAAATACATTGGCCTGCTGTTCACTGTAGGAAAGACTAATGCACATATTTGGCACACCTGACTTCAGTATCTGATGTCTTCCAGGTGCCTTCACACTAATAGGAGTATGACATATTTTATTCTGTAAACAAAGAGAAAGTCCTTGCTCAATGAATATGATGTAAAATGAGAATAAAAAATGTATAATATGATTTCATGAAACAGCTATCTTTGCAAGGTGACTAAGTGCAAACTGCCTTTAATGGATTATAGTGTAATACTTGTGCTGCACGGGCTTGTACATTAGATTTTGCATGCAATATAAATGCTAAAGGAACTACTCTCCATATTGGTCTGAAGTCTCAAGTAAGTGGCCATACAGATGAAATGTGCATTAAAAGACTTGAGAAACCTATTCTACTAAGATTTATTAATAAAACATACAAGTTAATATATTCTCATGAATTAGAAATCTTGTCTCCTGTGTGCTTTCAGAAGCAAATAGTCCCATTTTGTTTTGTGAAAGGAACTGGGACTATAGCCACCGCACCTCTCCATTGCCTGGGACCAGGTGCTTGGTAGAGTAAGCACTAGAGAGCTAGAGCTCTGACTTCAACGGGGAACAGGTAAGTCCTCTTCCCCGCTCTGCAGGAAGAAAGCAGCTACCTCAAGAGGGATGAGGATAAAGATCAAGAATAGGAATAAGTTTAAAGATGCAGCCTGAAGTTTACAGCAATTCTGGTATAGTTGTGAGTGTTCTAGGTGGATTTCAGGCTGCCCTGTGTTCTTGCATTTTATAATGTATATGCTGCAGCGAACAATACTGCAGGGAAACCTAAACAGATAATTTTTATTTTAAAATACTCTGATGAGCTTCCAACTGAGGTCATTGTCTTTGACCTAAAAGTGCGCTTATGTTTGACAGCCCCAAGACATTTCACGCAGGTGCTGGAGCAAGTGTTGCTCCGCCTTGGAGCAACTGTTAACCTTGGCTAAACTCAAGGTTGAGCCATAATTTTCAGTCTATTTAATTTTCCCAAGTTTAATTGTATATTATATGCTGCTTCACTGGGGCACAATATCATGATATCATCACTCATGAGGTGATGAACTTCTTTAGCACTCCCAGAAGTTGATGGAAATTCAGGTGGTTACTCCAAATTTTAGATAGAAATTGTCCAGAGTAGGCCCTTACTGTTTGAAGTCACAGAAATAAAGCTGTATTTTAAAGAATTGCTTTGTTTCAATTTACAGAAGATCATATTTCAATTGTGGATGATTAAAGTGTCATGTGTATTTGATACAAGTCTGTAAATGGAATAGTAACCCTTGAGATTAAAGGCATCATATCAGAAATTATTTAACTGGTTCTCCAAATTTAAGATGTAGTTCCCTTTGACTTCATTAGTTAGCACATTGTTCATGACCTACTTGGCCTGTTGTAATAAAAATTCCAAGCATATTGACTGTTTGGAAAAAGCACTGTCAACCTCACAGGAAAATTGACAGTTAAACATTCTTTTCTACTGAAAAAGTTGCTAATTTGCAAGCACTTGGGCTGCTGTAATTGAGCTTCAGCCTGAATTCTGTTTTTCAATTGCTGCAGCCCTAAAAATAGAGAAAACAATGCACCTGCATGAAAAAAAAGTTTTTCTGATTTTTGTCTTTTTTTTTATGGGTTGATTCAAGTGTGGTAGAATCCATGCACCAATATATGCTGGGGGCAATCCAGTTAGAAAGCAGTTTGACAGAAAAGGACCTGGGGGTCCTGGTGGCCCTCAGGTAGAACATGAGCCAGCAATGTGCCCTTGCGGCAAAGGCGGCGAATGGTATCCTTGGTTGCATTAGACAAAGCATTGCCAGCAGCTGGAGGGAGGGGATCATTCCCTTTTATTCAGCACTCATGAGGCCACACCAGGAGTACTGTGTCCAGTTCTGGGCTCCCCAGTGCAAAAGAGACATGAACATATTAGAGAGAGTTCAACAGAAGGCCACAAGGATGGTTAAGGGACTGGAACACCTCACATATGAGGAAAGGCTGAGAGAGCTGGAACTGTTCAGCCTGGAAAAGAGAAGGCTCAGGGGTGTCTTACCAGTATATATAAATACCTGCAGGGAGGGTGCCAAGAAGATGGAGCCAGGCTTTTTTCAGTGGTGCCCACTGACAGGACCAGAGCCAACGGGCACAAATTGAAATACAGGAGCTTCCATCTGAACACAAGGAAATACTTTCACTGTGAAGGTGACCGAGTACTGGGACAGGTTGCCCAGGGAGGTTGTGGAGTCTCCTTCCTTGAAGATATTAAGCCATCTAGACGCAATACTGGGCAACCAGCTTTATCTGGCTCTGCTTGAGCAGGGGGACTGGACAAGATGACCTCCAAGAGGTCCCTTCCCACCTCAACCATTCTGTGATTCTGTAATTAAAAAAAGTCTAGGTCAGTATCAGTGTCATCAACTACACCATATTAACGTCCACCTTAGCTCATCATTGTCAGAGACATCTCTTTCCAGAATATGACATCATTCCAAGAGGAGAAAATCTGGTCATAAAAACTGTTGAGATGCTTACATTAGCTATGGCTGTGAGTTGCAGTCAGTCATGGATGTGGGCTGAATGCTTTGGAGTTGATGACATATATGTTTACTTGATGTCGAATCACAAATCTTTTAAATAAATACTTTATTTCATTGAATTCTGACAAGATTCCACAAACAGTAAAAATGCAAGCTCAGATTTAGCTATTTGGCCCACTGGGCTGTTCTGTGCTGTTAAATCATCATATTTTTATTTGGAAATTTAAAAAGAAAAGTGTTAGGAAGGGAATCTAATTTTTCTGTGTGTAACTTCAGTGTCAGAGATATCTCACAGTGAAGTGTGAGGTACAGCTTCCTGAAATCTGAAGGATTTACCTTTGCTAGGTTTTTTTTCTTTTTCACTGGGAAAGTGTCTGCTTATCCTTACTTCTAAAACCTCGCTTCTAAAACCTGGCAAGTATAGTGAGGTACCAAATGCATTTAACTCTTGAATTCTGTTGGAGTATATCCTGGGAAAGTATACCAGCTCTGATATTTTTAGCTGACAAATTGGCTGAAATGATAATTGTAATTTTGTGTTTGAAGAAATCCTCATTTTAGCTATATCCTGTAATATAGGGATCTTAATGGAGGGGTTTTTTTATCTGTTTGAGTATCTGCCCTGTACCTGTAACTCCCTTTACTTTGGCATAACAGGTGAAGAAGGCAGAAAATATTTATAAGAACATAAAATTCTTTTTGCTAAGGTAGCTGATGATATACATATATAGAGAGATACGATATATCTATATAGAGTAATATATAGACATATGCATATATCCATATGTATAACTTCAAAGAATTTAGAACAATAATTTAGTCACTAATTGCCAGAATTTTTTGCTTTTAAACATCAGAAAAAGAAGTTTTCATTTTCTGAGAGTTTTTTCAAAATTTTATTTCAGTATGCATATATGGTGCTTTCTAATTAATGACTGGAGAATTCTTGAATAGGGCTTATTTTAACATTATCTGTAAGTCAACCACTCAGGTCAGTTAGTTTGGCAGAAAACACAGCAGATCTGCAGAGCTGGGATATCAAAGGCTTGGAAAGTTGTTCATTACCACAGAGTGCACTTGCATTTAATTATTTTGTTTAATATCTTGTATAATATTTGTTGTTTTGTAGTCTAGTGATATTTTATCCTGCCACTGCAAAAGCATTAGCTGCTTTGCTGGTTGACATCATTGCCTGAGACAGCATTCAGGGCTTTTACTGCTTATCCAGAGTTTACTGACTTCTGTGGTCAATGTACCGTACAGTAACCCCTGAAGTATTTTGTTGTCATGTGGTGGTTCCTTTCTCAGAGGCTCTGCACCTTTCATTATCCCATTTTGTCCAGAGCTTTGGATCAGTACATTTAAAAATATTAACATGCTTACGCAGATTTTTTTTATTAAAGTTGAAAATACTCTTGAAGTTCTATGACCAGTCTTTAAAAACTGGTTTTTGCTTTTGCAATTTCTGTTGAACTTATTACAAGATAATTTCCATTGTCTGTATTTTATTTAAGCACAAAATGTTTCTTAAGGGTGCTGTGAGGAGACACCCTTCACATCATATCAAAGTGTAAGCTGGTTGACACAGAGTGACCTCAGATTCTGCCCTAATAACTCTGATACCTCATGGACGGACTTTTGTTTGACCCACTGTCCAGGCATTTTCAGTGTCTAAGAATACTGAAGGTTATCTTCTGTTAGAAGTAATAGCTTCTTTGTGACAAAGCTGTGAAATCCAGAGCAGTGCCATCAGAAAAGTGTATCACTTAATTTTCCCTGCGGAATGCAGTGACACAGTGCTATCTAAACATCATAAAACACTTGGAAATGAAAAGAACAGCCCATAAGTTAGTTCTTTTTATCAGATCAACACACAGCTGGAGATACTGATTTCATATTTTTACTCAACTTGTGAATGAATTGTGGTTAGGTGTCTTTATTCAGCCTATCCCACCCTATCAAAATGCTATTTGCTGCTTTATAGTATTTTATAATTTTCACATGGCTTTTTTTTTTAATCAGGAAACCTCCTCTTTCAATTTCTTATTTTGGGTAGATATGCTTTCTCAGACACTGTGTTTCTGGAATGTTTTCCTGGATGGTGTTAGTAAATATATTTAACACTAAGAGATGGAAGGATTCTTGTTTGAAAGCTAAATACACATTTAATGGTACTCATACTTTGATGCCCCTAGCTATATTATTTGTGTTTTATTGATAGATTTAGGGGGTTTTCCAGTTATAACATTTTCTGTTTTCCACAGTAAATGAACATAGCTCTGAAGGAATCCACATATGAAAGCACAGATATTACGTTTGAAGGTAGAAAGCTTTAAATATTTACACGGTTATCATATGTTTGCTATTTCTGCAACCAATATTTCTCTTCTGCAATAGGAAAATACTCGGACTTTAGACAGCGATATTTAGCTTTTCTCCCAGTGGACCTCCTGTATAGGTTTTGAAATTTATCTTTAAGGGTTTGTCCTTTACCATCTTCATGTGAAATTTTGACTGCAATAAGTGTAATAAGTGATTCTGCCTTCCACTGTATTAAAAACCTTCAGCAAGTATTTCAGGAAAGTTTGCAACATCTGACTGAAAGAAAAAATAAAGAAACTGATCATAACATTATGGAAATAACTTTAATGTTAGCTCAACCAAGAGAAATTTATGATGACTTTGCCAATATGTACCTCATATTATTTGTGGAATGAGAACCATTACTATAGCCTAATGAAATGACCAGGAAGCAGTGTGGGATTATTCACAATTAATGACAACACATATGCATAAGCTTAATTTTAAGCATACAGATAGCACCATGTATCCAGGAAGCATTTGTCTGCCCTACCTGAAGTCTTTTTTTATGTCTGCAACCAGCATATTCAGAGAAAGACTTGGGTATAGGGAGAAGGTCAAACTGACCAAACTGCAGACAAAGTACATAATGCAAAACCAAGCAGCTGTTTTGATGTTTTATCTGACAAATACAAGGTTGAAACATAACTCCCTATTATTACTTTCCATTTAGTTGACTTTGAGGAAAAAAAGTGTTGAATTTCTAGCCATAGGATAAAATTGCTTTCTTTTTTTAATTTAGATTTTTGCTCACGGTTTGTTAAGCAAACACATGTCCTGAACGCTTTATAGAGCTTCAGAAAATCCCATAACCTTTGTAATGGGCTCCTTGGGCATGTGTTTGACAGGTATAAGAAACTAGCAACCACTGAACATTCTCTACACTTGACATCATCTGTTAATGGCAGTCCTCTGAAGCTTAGCTGCTGAAATGCCATCCGCTGCAGGACACATGAAATGCAGTAATTCTTGATGGAATCTTAAATGAAGTCTTTAATAATAAAGCTTGACTTAGTTCAGTTATTATTGAATATTGCATCAGCTGTGATAAAACTTCATTTTGTAATTTAGTCTTATTACTACGGGCAGCTGATTTCCAAAAAGTGATTTAGTGTTTATGGAGCATTCTAACTGGACAGCCTGGAATCCAAAAGAGCAAAGTCTGTCTGCTATGCCAGTCCCTGTCAAGGGTGACTCTATTGGAACTGCCATGACTGAACTGCTTTTAGCCATTGCATTTTATATAGCCACAGTCTTTCCCTTGCATACCCCCTTGTGTGTGGTTGGCGCTTAAACACCGGAACATGTTATTAACTCTTTATGAACGTGTTATTGTGAAGGTCCTCACATAAGGCTCTTTCCTAAAAATACATCTTATTCTTCACATTTCCAGCAGTACCGGTGTGACAGCACAGGACACTGCACTCCCTGATGTGTTAATTTGACTTTCGGATGCAGTAAGTGGGGATAAAGTTACAATGTTTCTGAAGAACACAGCGGGGAAAAGCCAAGACAGAAAAGAACTGATACAAGTGGTAACCTGCTCATCTTCTGTAGGTGATGCCTGGTTCCTTCAAGGAAATACAAGGTCGCACTCTGCCTTTTTGGGATAGGACTGCAGTTTAATAATGACTTGAATTGGTCTTTCCCATTTTCTTCTGAAGTCAAAGGAGAGGGAAAGTACAAGGTGAATTTACACCTATTTGTGTAAAGTGAGGGAATTTATTAGGACTTAAATCTCCTATCAGTAATATTTTTAAGATTATTTTGGCAGAAGGGTAGGAGGAATACTTGGACTTGATGGGAGGCTGTATGTACCGCATGTTTGTACAGGAACCAAAGCTATTGATTAACAGCCTTACGTGATCCACTGTATGAAGAACACTACATCTGTGGCCTAGGGTGGTGGGCTCTCCAGATTGGACCTGTACAGACTTTCTATGACAGCTTGTCTTTTTTTTGTTTGGTGGGGCAGAGAAATCCTAATGTAAGAATGATGTAAGGGCCATAGAAGCTTTATGAAACAGGACATTTTTTGTATAAACAAATGCCTTGCTAATGACTGTGCCTTTGAAGAAAAACTAAGAGACTGATAAAAGGGGAATATGCAAGCCTTGTTAATCACTAACCTTTGAAGAAGAAACTAAGACGAGGAACTTCAAGGATTGATAAAGGAAACATCTTCTTAAAGGGAGATTGCCAGGCTGGGACGATACGGCACTACATGAAGTCAACAAGATTTACAGAAACTTACAGGGGAAAGGTAAAGATGGCAGGGAAAGATCACGACCACTGACTCAATTAAAGACCAAAGAAAGCTACCCCCCAATTCCTGCAAGCATGTACAGAATATTAAAATAGTACCATAGCTTTAAGTTGAAGTAAGAGAAATGTAGACCAATAGAAAACTGTTTTGTGTAATTACTTATGCATATATATAACTAGACCATATAAATATTGTACTTGCATGACTGAACTTTGTGCTAGCTTTGTGGAGCTACCACCTAGCACCCATCTCTGCGCAGACATGAAATAAAATACTTCTGCCCTGCGTGTATATTGGCATCTCACACACTGGGTCAATGACCTCACGCTTGTGGGATAACAGTAGGACTATGTTAAACCTTGGAGACTGCTAACAGAAAATGATAGTGAAATCATAAAATGGTCAAGGACTTGGGATTTTAAATGAGCCTGTAATATTTTGGAGGAAGGGGTGCACAATACTGAGGATATGACTCAATGCTACTGCTGATCTGAAAGGGGACTTGCTTCCTCTTCTCATTCTCCTCTTGAGTTTCATGCTGCTTTCCCCACATCTGTGGTGCTTGTTGGACTACTTGATGTGCCATTTAAGGTTGCGAGGTCAATATTTTTACATTGGGTCAGCAGGCTGAATCAGTTCAGCTACAGTTCTGGTAAGTGTCAGAGAAAATAGGATGGAGGGAAGGAGAATGTAGCAAGAAGTCTCCTCCCAGCAGCAGCAAGCAAATAGGTCAACAGGCAGTTATTTCATTACACTGTACCTGAGATAATCTGTCACTGACCCAAGGCTGTGGTTCACATTTCATGGTACACATATTGTGTATTACGATCCATGGGCCAGAACCTGGGATGTAAACAATGCCATAGCCTTTAAACTGGCAATGTTCAGTCTCCAGCAACCTTGACCCAGGTTTTCCATTTATGCTACTCTCCCACAACATTGCAGGGCACTCTCACAACTGGAAAAGACCAGCCTTAGATTTGTCGACTTCAAGTTTATAAGCTCTTAGGTCCTTATAGGCTGCTTTTCCTGTGAACACTTCCTGCTATTTATAAACAGACTTTATGGAGTTCACGTGCTGGTTTACTCTTGAGTAGCACCTCACTCTTAAGCATGACATTAGTCATCTATCACTATGCCAACCATCTCAAGCACATTAAAATGACTATAGGGTTTTAAGTTATATGTTAGCAAGTAGGTGAAAATAAGCTGCAGATGTGCACTTGAAACTGTGTGAAAACAAAATAAATCAAACAATGTTCTACTAGTAAGAGGGGCTGGCTGAAGAGTTCTGCCAGTTGCCTTTTTGGTGGTATACAGTACCAGGAAACCCCACCCACTCTCTTAATTAACTGATCAACTCTTTACTAACTTTAATTAGCTGTAGAACAAGGAATAGTACAATCTTTTTAATTGTCTGTTAATTTTTCTTTAGTAAGTGATTGCAAATTCTTGGCAATACTACAGTAAGACATGTCTATCATTTCTCTGTTTGAGTGTGGACAGCTGGGGGATAAATGCAATTTGAATGCAGTTATGTCAATCTCCTAATTTTGTGTCAGAGTTCATGGCTCTGGATTTAACAGCCTGAAGCTACCTTAAATAGCCCAAGTGAACTCTTTTTTTTGTTTGGGTTTGGTTTTTTTTTTTTGGCTGGAACAGGTGATAGCTGAGGTAGCTAAGATTACAAAAAAAGTTTCTTATCTTTCATAATTTAGTTGAAATGCTTTTCAGACTACAACTGCTTCAAAGGTAGTTGCAAAAATTAAAAGATTCAGTGCTTCAGGGTAGTGGTATCAAAGTAAAATGGCCACAAATTGTGTCTTGGACATTAGGAAAAAAGAATTCACTGAGAGGAAAAGCTGTGCTTATGATTCAAAATTCACATGCCTTTTGCTTGAGCTCTGTTACATTTGTATGTTTGATTGGTTTTTTTAGTGAGTCTTAAACCTAAATATCTGAAAACTAACACTTTTAATATATCTTGGCTGAAATCTGTGGTTAAAATATTTACCAGACAGGTAAATATTTACCAGACAGGTGTAAGACAGGTATTTTTCAAAGTATAAAGTAGATTCAATAATTCATGGATTCATAAATTATTCTCCTCATCATCCATCCTCTTCTCCCAAACTTTACATCTTCCAACTAGGAAACAATAGACTATTGTTGACTTCATCCTATATAAAATACAGACAGATCTAGGTGCTTTGGGTCCATTCCAAGGATTCTTGTTTCTTGTTTAGATACATTGTTTGGGTCTAAGCTCACTAATTAGTTCATTCTATCACTAAAGATATGTCTACCCTTTTTAGTTATGAGTGATACAATAAATATGTGTTTCCCAAGTTTGATAATATGGATTTCAGTAGCTACTTTGTCAGAAGAGCTGAACATTCTGCTAAGCCAAATTTTTCCATTTAACACTGTTGTTACAATTAGACCCTTTAAATACTTTTATGTTGATGGGAGTATTTTGCCAATATAATGAACTTAGAGATGTGGTTGAATTGTTCATATCCAGTTAAATTTTTTTAATTTGAGTGCATCCAAGAGAGGTAGCAAAGGAACAAAGCATCTCAGTCCCAACCAAAATACTCTAACCACAGAATAACAACAAGAAAGCAAACAATATTCACAATTACAAGAGATAAGTTAAACGACTGTTTTATATAGAGGGAAGTTTCTAAAAAGCAAAATGTCACAAGTTTGTGGGAAGCCCAACACTTCAATTGTCCTCAGACGTGTTGCATGAATAGTTTCTTTCAAAAGATAACTGTATTAATGCCTTACCTTTGAGGGGACAGAATGTAAATTTCCCGAGCCACTTCTATGCTTATATTACACACTATCTTGACTGCAAGATACGGTTATCAAAAACAACTTCTACCAATTTTATGTATTGCTTTCATTGCAACAGCTCCTGTGTCGTAGCTGAGTTAACTTCATTGTCGTAAGAAACAGTCAAGCAGGTAGTAAAAGCTTTATGCCCATTTGTCCAAAGCTTTCTTGTATTCTCTGATGGTGTTTCAGAAGAAATGGCTGTTGACAACATATTTTTTACTGTTTAATGTTTTTCTGTGTCAAAAGAACCAAAGCTAAACAAAATATGTCATTCAATATTCTGGCAAGCAGTGCAGTTATCCCAGAAAATCTTTTATTTTTTAACAGTAATGTCAGTACCATCTGTTTATTTTTCCATCCTATACTTAAAAAAAAAAAAACAAGTTTATTTCAAGGAAATATGAGCTCTGGATCTGTTGAAAGAACGAATGACCTAACTAACCATCACGTTTAAGGAGTATGGCAAATGCTAGTGTGTTATAGGAAGGCTCAGAATCCCTAGCTAGATTTGAATTAACAGCAACTTGGTTGATGGCTTCATGATATAAAGTTACAAGAAGTTACAATGTTATTTGCTTCATAGAGAATGGCATTCTTGGTGGAGAACTGCCTACATTATGTTTGCATTCATTTTCCTGTAAGAGCAATGTGTAGGATTGCTTTCTCTCACCAAATCTATTGTATTACTTCTAAGGATTTTTTAATTCCAGAAAGAAGAGTTTTGATAGTTTAAAAAGCAAGAGGTAAGGGCAAAGTCAACTTATCTGCTATAAGTAGCCTGAAGTTATAATTACATAGAAGTTAAGAAGAGGTGGTGTCTGTCCAGAAGAACATACAAAACTATTTCCTTTTCTATGTAGTTTTAGTTGAAGTATGTAAACACAAATCGGAAGAGATTCTGCATTCAAATGTAGAAGACAAAATATAGAATCTGGAAATGCAGGAATGATTTATCTGACTTGCAGTCATGTAAGCTCACTAAATACGCATAAACACATCACACTTCTATTGTGATGTCAGTGTTGTTACCTGTTGTATTCATGCTTGTGTTGGACAAAGAGGTGCATAGCCTCTATGGTCTGATATATAAAGAACAAAACCATAATGCGTTCTGCTGGGTTCTGTTAAACTGATTTAATTTCTGTTGAATCTGTTGCCTCTGAACACTCAGTTTCACAATATTTGATGCATAACAGAATCCATGAATGTACGTGTTTGAATAGTTTCTTGTCAGACTACCTATTTCTTGTCAGACAACATACTTAAGCAGAAATTCATACTTTGGGGTGTTTAAAAAATGGTAGAAATATTTTATAGGTGATAATTTCCAATGTGCATCTTGAGCTACTGTTTCTTGATCTATAGGAAAGGGAATATTCTACAAACATGTTTTTAAAGAGCGTGTGTGTTGCAATGATACCTTTTTTTACAATGTGGAGGCTTTTCTGAAATTTCTGAATACTAAAATTAATAATTTCATTTTAGGCCATAATACTTCATGGTTTATGATCTCAAGGGATAGCTGGTGCTTAACGAAAATATTGAAGGAAAGAAGAACATGGATAACTTTGTGTGCTGCATCACTGTATTAGTTTCAAATTTTCACATTAAATCGTTTAATAGCTTCTTAAAAGAAACACCATATGGCTGTCAAAATGCCTCTGATGGAGCAAGACATCATTCGGTAAGAAAGCACTTGAGCATTTTTAATCTTGATGGATACATACATCTTGTAGTATTTTTAACTACAGACTCTGTTAACATTGCAGGCCAGCAATATAATACCGGCTGCAAAAGAAACTCTAAATGCCACATTCATTTAATAACAATTTATAAACATCTGTCACTTGATATTTAGAAAACAGGTGTATTTATGGCATTTAATAGCTCTGGTATTTTGTTGATTGTAGACTGGAACGGAAAAAGTATCCTAGAAATTGAAAACAATTTAAATGCTTGTGGCTGGTATTTTCCTTAGTGACTTCTTTGACACAAAAGGTTCCACAAGGTTTATTTTAATAGCTGCTGAGTTAAAGAAAAAACAAAAAATCACCAAACAGCCATAAAAACTCCTCCCAGCAATATAGGAATAAGTAACAGCAACAACCATATTCCTGTGGAAAACACTGAAATAAAATTGGCATCCAAAATATGTTTACTTAAAGTAAGGAAGAAACTCCAGCTGGAGGCTGGGAGAGTACTTCTCGTTTCAGTTCAATACCTTTGTGGGAATATCCATACAACTTGATCCTTAAAGAAATACCTCAGCATTTATTTCAATACAGCTGAAGGGAATTGTAATTATACAGCACAATTTTTCATTGTTTATCTGTTGAACAGGGCCATGCCTATTTGAACCATTTTGAATCAGTCTTCAAAGAGTCTTCAAAACCTAATTGGTTCTCAGAGCAACACAACATAGAACAAACACACACAATACAAGTCAGCAGAGGAAGAGTTGCACAAAAGGACAACTTTGTTTTTATGGAATTGAAGTATGCTGTTGACAGATTTTGTACAAAAGATTGTACTAGTTAAGGAGAAAAAAAATCAAAAGAAAAGCAGAATAGATAGGAATGGAAACCTGAAGTAAGCATGCAGATGGAAAATAACAGGGTGACTTGCATGTCCACTTCTGGAGTCTGTAAGTCCATAACAGACTTCTGGAGTCTGTAAGTCTGTGACTCCCTTCTGAGGAAGTTTTGCACTCCTCACAAGCTGTTTAGAGCAGATCTTTCTAAGTAGTGTACTGCAGCCAGGATTGACAGTCACTGTGACGTCTTTGAATCAATAATGTGTGTCAAGTTATTTAATGTTGAATGGTCTGAAAAATTAAAGTGAACATTTCGATCTCTGATTACCAAAATGTTAAAGGATGAAAAATTCAGAAGATTTGTCACTGTAAGCTTATCTTTAAGGAAAGGTGGCTTACTACTGTGAAAGTTTTTTTGTGTGTTTTTTTTTTTTTTTTTAAAAAGGCTTTTCTCTATTTCAGTGGCTGGAGATGTAGCCTTCATTCTTGCTAGGTAAATGAATGGGTTGAGATTGCCAAACAACAACTGAGCATTATCTAATATTTACCCTATCACTAGTCAATTTATTTGTTGCTCTCTTTATTTTGCATTTTATTCATACCCATTTATAAAAATTGGTTTATATTCTTATGGACTTTTATTTGGGTTTATGTTTTGATTAAGTTGCTTTCATTGCTATCAGAGAAAAGGATTACTTACTGTTAGAGATCAGGGACAGAGGCAAAGAGCTCAAGATTAGAAGCATCCAGTAATTTAAGGTGCCATTTGCAAGACAACTAACACCTGATTTTTCACATTATGTAAATGCTTTGCATGTTCAAAGCATAAGGAACTGTGAAGTAATTACTAAACATGGAAAATGAAACATGATATTTTAAAATGAAAAACAGTTCTACCCAGACAGTATTTGAAACCTATAATTTTCTTTCAGACTGGAAATATAGAATTGATAATGTTCTAATAATGAAGATTCCTGAATTGTCTTTTGTGATGAGACGATGATTTCATTTTGCCATAAGCTTTCTACAATGGTGTTAATCTGATGATGGCTGAATAATGAGTGTTGATGTGGGTCTTTCCATTTGGCTGTTTTATATAAATTTTGTCTGAACTTTCAGTATGAAGTATTGTCATCTGCTGCCCCACTGGCCATGCCAGCTTTTAAAGGCAATTTCCTATGGTAGTTTTTTAACGTGTTTTTAAAGAACAGTAGAGAAGGAATAAACTACTTCTCATGTCAGGGTAACAGTATGGTCCTAGGTTGTGATTACAGATCAGAGATGACAAGTTCTCCCTTCAAACAAAAAGCCCTCCAGGCTGAATTCTGCCATCATTCGATAGCTGGCTGGTGTTAACTTGGATCTTTCCCACAAAACGCAGAAGGAAACTGCGTTGAAGTTTCAGGGTGAAGTTTCCCTGTACGGTTCACCTCTGCTTCTGCGAGTGTGCCTCCTGGGTGCCCCGGCTGCGTCAACCTGGCAGGGTGGGGGAAAATCCTCTGGTGGCTCTGCGACCAGGCACTGAGAGCTGCAGTTAACAACTCTCCAGGCACGACACCAGCACCAACCAAAACCCTCGCTCAACGCTCCAAACCTCACGTACTCGCTCAGCTGGAGTGAAGGCACAAGCCGGCTGGGTGAGACTCGCTGCCCGGATATAAGCAGTGAGGGACGTGTCGTCACAGTCCATCCCTCGGTGATGTCAGAACCCATTGCTCAGGGACGTCACAGTCCCTTCCTCAGGGACATCACAATGGGCCGTCCTTGCCTGCGGCGCTCACCCCAGCAGCGCTGCGGCCCCAGCACATGTGTCCAGGGTTACCACAATGCCACTGCCCACTGTATCCCCCCTACCTCGTGTCTTGTGCTCAGCACCGGTGTTTCATGCCAGTCACTGAGGTCTTGGCTGTGTCTTCCCTGGGCCCCATCAGGTTGCTCTGGCCATGGTACACATCTCCAGGCACATACGGCAAGAGGATTCATTTGATGACATCCCATGCCTCCCTCGGAGGCTGCAGGACAAAGTCCCACAGGCTCTCCCCACACCCCAGCACTGCTGGACAGCCTTCTGGGCTCCCCTGGTTCTTTCCACGGGGGGTCAAAGGCAGCACTTGGCTCTCTCATGGGGATTTTCTCCCATCTTTCTCCCTAGCCAGAGGGTGCAAGGGTGATGCCCTCTGCTCAGCACCCATCAGGCCTCGTCAGGGCACTACCTGTCCTGTTCAGGGTGCCAGACAGGAGAGAGGCTGGACACATCAGAGGGGCTCAGGGGAAGCCACAGAGACAGTGGGACTGGAGCACTCGCCCTGTGAGGAGGGTCTGTGGGGCTGGGGCTGGTTCAGCATGGAGCAGAGGAGGCGTGGGGGCACCTCACAGCCACACCCCTGTGCCTGTGGGGAAGGGACCAAGGGGATGGCGACAGGGTCTTCCCAGAAGTGCCTGGCGGGAGGGTGAGAGACAGTGGCATCTCCTGAAACTCAGAGAAGTTCAGGCTGGAGATAAGGAAGAAAAAAACAAAATCACCATGAGGAACATTAAGCACTGGAGTGGGTTGCCCAGAGAGGTTGTGGGATCCCTGAGCCTGGAGGTTTTCAAGACCTCAGTGGGCACAACCAGAGCACAACTGTCACAAGCCTGTGAAGGGACGTCTTGTGAAGTCCCAGAAGAGAAAGCATTGCCAGTGGGAAATGTAGCAAAGGTTTCCAAAGGTGCAGCATCTTCCAGAAGCTGCAATATCAGAAAACCACTTTCTTGTTCATTCTGTTCAGCAGCTTTCAAGAGAATCTTTAGAAATCTGGAGGGGGATCTAGGGCGTGGTGGTGGTTATTTCCTCATTTTGTTTTGCTTTCAAAAGAGGTTTCTGCAGCCAGAAAATCCATGTTTGGGGGGCTGCTTTCATCTGACAGAGGAAAGCTGGTAAAAGCCACAAAAAGCCATTCGGGTTGAACTCTGCCATCATTCAAGAGTTGGCTGGTGTTAACTTGATCTTTCCCACAAAACTGAGAAGCAAACTGGAAAAAAACCAACAAAAGAACAAAACTCAAATAAACAAAGACCCCCAGAGAGGTGGGATGGAAATTCAGATATAGCATGTTTTAGCAGATATGTTATAAACAGATGTCAGAGTCCAACACTCTCTGACCAGGTTGTTTTAGATAGTTCCAACTGTGGAGGGTGTAATGTTTAATATTATTATTCAAAGACAGTTGATGTTACACGGGATTTCTGATTTAGCAGAGTGATACAAAAAATATATTGCATAACACAACACAGATGTAAGCAACTGACATAGCTGTTTACCTAAAACAAAGGCCACTCTCCAGTCCTTTTTGTGTGGAGAAAAAGTCAGCTTCGTTGCAACAGCTGTGGTCAGTCACACTGTGCATTATTCCCTGAGCCTCACAGGCACATCACGCCTGCCCATCTCCGCTGAGCCTTCTTCCATGGTAGGGGTTTATTGGTCAGTCACAGCAGAAATGAATTTTTTTTCTTCTTTAATGCTTTCTCTACTAAGCTAGACAAGCTGTTGCATTTTGAGTTTTAGTCAGCAAGGATAGCAAAGATACCATTAAAAATACCAGAACTCAGGAAAAGACAGGAAATCATGACTGCTGTTCAGGAAAGTGATGCGATATTCAAAAGAAAACAAAAACATGGAAATGCATGCATAATATGGGGCGAGGTGCCTGAAGTGGAAGTATGATAAAAATACAGTGCGATGTCCTTTACCTGACAGCTGTTTGTGGCGACAAATGGATATGAGTAGCTTTCAGAAAGCTGGGATACTTAGTATTTGTAGAATCTATACCTACCTTCTTGCTTCCTCTAGCTGAATAACGCTGCCTTCCTATGTCTAGCCAATCTGGGGAACAGTCACCAGTTATTTGGTGAACACTATTATGTAAAAATACTTAAGATAAACACAGCTGAGAAAGAACTGAAGCAGATAACAATTAGGATTTTAAGCACAAAAATAACTTTTCTGCAAAAATAACTTTTCTGCATGAATTTTCAGCTATGAATTATCTTACGTATCCAACGTGTTAAAGTATTTTGGGGCATGATAAATATATGATCTGACATGTACAGATATTATTTTACATTATAAAAGCAGATATGAAAGTAATAAAATCTGTAGTTTATGAAAAAGTTATTGGATCTAACTAATTATTTTTAAGAGCACATCCTATACTGATCAAAAACTTGATCTTTTGTAACAAGAGTAGATTAAAAAGTGACCACAGTAAATAGAATAGAAACAGAACAGAACAGAACAGAACAGAACAGAACAGAACAGAACAGAGTAGAACAGAATAGAATAGAATAGAATAGAATAGAATAGAATAGAATAGAATAGAATAGAATAGAATAGATTTCAGCTGGAAGGGACCTACAATGACCATCTGGTCCAACTGCCTGACCAATTCAGGGCTGACCAAAAGTTAAAGCATATTATGAAGGGCATTGTCCAAATGCCTCTTAAACACCAACAGGCATGGGGCATCGACCACCTCTCTAGCAAGCCTGTTCCAGTGTGTGACCACCCTGTTGGTAAAGAAATGTTTCCTAATGTCAAGTCTGAACCTCCCCTGACGGACACAGCTTTGAGCCATTCCCAGGTGTCCTGTCACTGGATACCAGGGAGAAGAGATCAGCACGTCCCTCTCCACGTCCCCTCCTCAGAAAGCTGTAGAGAGCAATGAGGTTGCCCCTCAGACTCCTTTTCTCCAGACTAGACAAATCCAGAGTCCTTAGCCACTCCTCACAGGACATGCCTTCCAGCCCTCCCACCAGCTAGGTAGCCCTCCTCTGGATGCATTCAAGTACCATAACATTGTTTTGAAATTGTGGGGCCCAGAACTGCACACAACACTCAAGGTGAGGCCACACCAACACTGCATACAGTGGGATAATCACCTCTTTTGACCAGCTGGCTATGCTGTGTTTGATGCACCCCAGGATGCAGTTTGCCCTCTTGGCTGCCAGGGCACACTGCTGACTCATACTGAGCTTACCGTCAACCAGAACCCCTAGATCCCGTTCTGCAGGGCTGCTCTCCAGCCACTCCTCTCCCAGTTTATACTTGTGTCCAGCGTTACTCCATCCCAGGTGCAGAGTCTGGCATTTATTCTTGTGAAATTTCATGCCACTGATGATTTCCCAATGCTCCAGTCTATCTAAATCCCTCTGCAAGGCTTCTTGTCCCACAAGAGAGCCAACTGCACCTCCCAGTTTGGTATCATCAGCAAACTTACCAATGGTGCATTCAACTGCTGCCTCCAGATCATTGATAAAAATATTGACCAGAACTGGCCCTAGAAGTGAGCCCTGAGGAACACTGCTGGTGGCTGGCTGCCAGCCAGATGTAGCCCCATTCACTACAGCCCTTTGAGCCCTGCTGTTGAGCCAGTTCATCACCCACCACAACATGTACCTGTTCATCTCACAGCCGGACAACTCATCCAGAAGGATGCTGTGAGGGACAGTATCAAAAACCTTACTAAAATCCAGAAAACCGACATCCACTGCCTTCCCTTCATCCAGTAGGCGGGTGACATTATCCTAGAAGGGTATTAGATTAGCTAAACAGGACTTGCCCTTTGTGAACCCATGTTGAGTGTGCCTGATGATTGCATTGTGCTTTAAGTAGCACAATGTAGTGCTACTTAGCACTTTAAGTGTTAAGTTAAAGTTAAGTAGCACTTTAAGTAGCCTTTCAGTAGCACCCAGTATGATCCAGTACGATTCAGTAGCACCCCCATAATTTCTCCAGGGACTGAGGTTAGACTAACAGGTCGGTAGTTTCCTGGGTCTTCCCTCATGCCCTCCGTGTAAATTGGAATGATGTTGGCTAGCTTCCAGTCAGCAGGGTCCTCCCCAGACTCCCAAGACCTTGGGTAGATGATTGAGAGGGGTCCTGCTGTACCATCCGCTAGCTCCTTCAGTACTCTGGGATGAATCCCACCAAGCCCCATGGACTTACGAACATTCAACTGATGCAACTGATCCCTTTCAATTTCAGTGTCCACAAATGGAAAGTCATTGTCCCTGCAGTCGTGGTCCTCCAACTCAGAGGACCGGGCAGCCCCAAAATCTATCAGAATTGTTAAAGACTGAGGCAAAAAAAGCATCAAATGCCTCTGCTTTTTCTTCATCCCTATTTGTCAGGTGACCATCTTCATAAAGCATAGGTCCAATATTTTCCCTATGTATTTAATGTATTGCTATTAATGTATTTAAAAAAGCCTTTCAAAAGACTCTTTCAAAACGGGGGAAGGAAGGGGGGAGGAGGGAGCTGACTACTTGCTTGTTCTGTTTTGCTTTCAGCTTTTGAAAGGTTTCTGCAGCCAAAAAATCCATGTTTGGTGGACTGCTTAGATCTGACAAAGGAAAAGTGGTAAAAGCCACAAAAAGCCCTTCAGGAACAGAATTCTGCCATCATTCGATAGCTGGCTGGTGTTAACTTGGATCTTTCCCACAAAACGCAGAAGGAAACTGGGGAAACTCTATTTCACCAGCGTGAAATAAAAGAGGAGAAAAACCCCTCAAAAGAAGTCATTGATTTGTGTCAGGCTGCTGTAGCAGATTGCGTGAGAGCAAATATGAATTCTTCCTGAGCCTGAGGAGTGTGGTAAGACCCCATGAGATCCCCCTGAAGGCGGCTGCTCTCATGCATTGTGTGGTCTCCAGAGAGAGCCTGTGTCTTGCAGCTGGGTTCTCCTCCCAGGGCAGACCTCTGGCCCCCTGTGCAGTGAACAGCCCCAGAGCAGTGGGGCCTGGCCTGCTCTCGCTGCTTTCTGCCTGCCTGTCTGCAGAGCCTCACCCCACTCTGCTTCTCCCCAGGTTCCTGCTGTGTGCCTGAGGCATGCAGGATCACCTGCAGGCCTGGCACTGGGGCCTGGGTCTTTATTTGGGGCCCAGCAGCAGCTCTTGGTGCCAAACCCAGTGGATGTCTTCTGTCTCTCCCCTCATCTTACGTGGCTGGCTTGGCTGCAGAAGGGGTCACGGAGCGATGTGTAAGAGGAGGGCAAGGGGCGCTGGGGAGCACGGGGAAGATACGCTGCCATTTCTGCGGGGTTCACTCGCAGCAGAGAGGAGCTATGCTGGGGGAAGTCCTGCAGACAACATGTGACGGTGAGGGTGTGGTGGTGGTGGTGAGGGGTGCTGGGGAACTGACGGTGCCCATCTGCCGAAGACGGGTGCTTTCCAAGTGGGGGAAAAGAAATGCCAGCACCAAGGCTGGAGCTGGAAGAGCGGAAAGAAAGCCTGTGCTCGAGGACAGCAGCATGTCCCTCTTTCTTGGCTCATGCAGGGCCTCTTTGCCCTGAGCCGAGTGCTGTGGGGCCTGGCCCTCTGCTCTCTCAGTGCCTCTTTCCCCAGAGCTGAGCACCACAGGGCCTGGCCTGGGTTGTGCAGGGCCTCTTTGTCCTGCTTTGAGTGCCTTGCCAATGCAGGAGCCAGGTGCCATGACAGCCAAGGCAGGGCAAAGAGGCCCTGTCTGAGCAGAGGACCCGGCCCCCTGGGGCTCTCTGCAGGGCAGAGAGGCCAGCAGGGCCAGAGGGACAACCTCCACAGCGATCAGATCAGGGCAAAGGGGGCCTGCGGGAGCACAGGGCCAGGCCCCATGGCAGCCTGCTCACGGGAAAGGGGCCCTGCCAGGCCATCGTGCCCAAATGAGGGCAGAGAGGCTTTGCATGAGCGAGCAGTGGGCTAGGCCCCATGGGGCTCCAAGGCCCCCAGGCACCTAAATCAGTACTCAGGGCCCCTGCAAGGCCACACAGCTGGTCTCCACGGGGCCCTGCAATGGCAGAGAGCCAGGCCCCATGGCACTCAAGTGAAGGGAAGGAAGCCCTCAAAGACCAGCGGGCCAGACCCTATGGGACATGAATCAGGGCTCAGAAGGCCTGCAAAGAGCTCAGAGCTAGGCACCATGGTGCTCCAGTCAGAGAAAAGAGGTGCTGCAAACCTGTAGTGCCAGGGCCTGTGGTGCTCAAATGAGGGGAAGGACCCTGCAAGAGCACAGGGCCAGGCGCCATGGTGCCCTGCTCAAGGGAAAGAGGTCCTGCAAGAGCAGAGGACCAAGTCCCGTCACACTCAAATGAGGGGAAAGAGGGCCCAGCAAGACCAGACAATCTGATTCCCTGGCGCTCAGATCAGTGCAAAGAGGCTGGAAGTGTTTAATTGCTCATGCAGGTATCTTCTCCATGCCTTATTAATGAAAACAACCCTGTTTCCCTCTTCCACTGCCAAAATCCTACAACTATAGCATTGCTCTAAGAGTTTCTCTATAATTTTTTTTATTTACATAGTTAAATAAAAGACAGGCTGACTTTCATCCCACAAATGTTTGTGAAATGTTTCCTTTGTCAATTAAAGTCCAGTTTTGATAGCTTAAAAGGGATAAGGGTAGGGCCATATAAGTAATTGCGATTTTATTGATGAACCACAGAGAATGTTTTAGATAGTTTGGGCTGACCCCAGGTATATTTATTTCCATTTTGTCATTAAATCATAAACCCCAAAATGTTTGTTTCAAATTGAATGAAATGAAAGGGGGGGAGATAAGGGGTGAAATTTATGTTGCTACCAGTACCTCAGTGATAACAACAATCACCTTACATACAAAAAATGTACCCTGAGGAGACTGATTTGTATCTTCTGCAAAAAATTCCTTCACTACAAGCTATGAGCATTTCAGTAGATGGCTCTTACGAATCATGTGCTATTTTTAATAACTAAATATTCAATGGAACTGATAATAGAATTCAGGTGTAGCAGTTCCTTCATGTGTGTCTTACTAGTAGAGTAGAGAAGTAGTTTTCAGATTTTCTGGATCAATTTAAACTCCACGTCCCCTCCTCAGGAAGCTGTAGAGAGCAATGAGGTTGCCCCTCAGCCTCCTTTTCTCCAGACTAGACAAACCCAGAGTCCTTAGCCGCTCCTCACAGTACATGCCTTCCAGCCCTCCCACCAGCTAGGTTGCCCTCCTCTGGATGCACTCAAGTACCATAACATTGTTTGAAATTGTGGGGCCCAGAGCTGCACACAACACTGAAGGTGAGGCCACACCAACGCTGCATACAGTGGGATAATCGCCTCTTTTGACCAGCTGGCTATGCTGTGTTTGATGCACCCAAGTAAAAAAAAAAAATTAGTTCCACTCTATGATGAAACTCAAAGATTATAAAATCTTTGATTTTATAATTCAATAATTCAGTGATTTTGGTTATATTGTAATACAGTGGGATTTCCATAAACTCTTACTCTATAGCATATTGATAATGATATACTTTAACATATACTACTTGACATGTTTGTAATTTAATAAAGATTTAAAAATTGATGAGAAATTGCTTTGATGGTCACATCCAGAGGGATGGTCAATGGCTCAAAGTCCAGATGGAGATTGGTGACAAGTGGTGTTCCTCAGGGGTCTATATTGAGACCAGTACTATTTAATATCTTCATCAATGACATAGGCAGGGGGATCAAGTGCACCTTCAGCAAGTTTGCAGATGATACCAGCTGAGTGGTGCAGTTAACACACCTGAGGGATGGGATGCCATCCAGAGGGACCTGCAGAAACTTGAGAAGTGGGCCCATGTGAACCTCATGAGGTTCAACAAGGCCAAGTGCAGGGTCCTGCACCAGGGTTGGGACAACCCCTGGTTTCAATACAGGCTGGGGGATGAAGGGATTGAGAGCAGTCCTGCAGAGAAGGAGTTGGGGGTACTGGTGGATGAAAAGCTGGCCATGGGCCAACAATGTGCGCTCACAGCCCAGAAGGCCAACTGGGCTGCATCAAGTGTGGTCAGTATGCTGAGGGAGGTCATTCTGCCCCTCTACTCTGCTCTGGTGAGACCCCACCTGGAGTTCTGCATTCAGCTCTAGAGCCCTCAACACAGGAAAGACATGGACCTGTTGGAGTGGGCTCAAAGGAGGGCCACAAAAATAATCAGAGGGATGGAACACCTCTCCTATGAGGAAAGGCTGAGAGAGTTGGGGCTGTTCAGCCTGGAGAAGAGAAGGCTCTGGGCACACCTTATTGCAACCTTTCAGTACTTACAGCGGGTTTATAAGAAAGATGGGGACAGACGTTTTAATAGGGCCTGTAGTGATAGGACAAGGGGTAATGGTTTTAAACAGAGAGTAGATTCAGACTAGATTTAAGGAAGGCATTTTTTACAGTGAGGGTGGTGAAACACTGGAACAGAATGCCCAGTGAGGTGGTGGATGCCTCATTCCTGGAAACATTCAAGGTCAGGTTGGATGGGACTCTGAGCAACCTGATCTAGTTGAGGATGTCCCTGCTCATTGCAGGGGTGTTAGACTAGATGACCTTTAAAGGTCCCTTCCAACCCAAACTATTCAATGATTCTATGATACAGCAATCTGTTCCCGTTTTCCCTTCTCCTCTCATGTTGCACTCATGGTATTCACTGTTCCCGAAATTCAGACACTAAGGTCTTAGTCTAAATATCAAGAAAATCAGTACATATAGTAGCCAGAATTGAAATGTTTTGCTTAGGGTTTAGCTTCCTGAGAAAACTAAAGCCACATAAATAGCCTGTTGTCACTAGAAGGGGGAGTCTGCTCCCTCCGTCTCCATGCTTAATCTTAAGATCTGCTCTTTGCCTTGAGGTGACTCAAATTTCTCAGATCATAAGTGTTCATACTCACTGTTATATAGTGAGCCCATTGAAACAGCAGAAGACTAATCTACCCAAAGAAAGTGAATATTTTTTGTGCTGGATTGGTAAATTGAATTTGTTTACCTTGTGATTGTGGGATCTCGTGTAAGGAAGAAAAATGAATCATTCCATCTATGTATCAGGAAAGAAGACAGCAGAAGTAGATGCAGGAGATGTGGGGAATGGAGAGGGAAATATGGCAGAACAATGTCTTTTGAGCACTACTTTTTCAAATGAGTCTTGTGTTTGAATGGCTGAGAGGGATAAGAGGAAGCAAACCAAAGAAAAATGCGATAGTGAAATTTTCAGCCAAATTTTCAATTTGGTAATGTAAGCCGCAGTAAATACAATCTTAGAGGATAAAGATTGCTTGTAGGTAAAACGATATTTGGGAGGGTGTTCCAGGCTGAAGTCTCCATGTCCACAGTAAGATGTTCTCGTCCTTAGTGATACCTAAGCATTATTAATTTTAGGTGTGTACATGTAACTGTTTCTTCTATGAGTTTCTATTCTCCTTTGATGTCAGTCTGCTTTTGTTTCTGTCTGAATTGGTGAGTCATAATCACTGCATTGATGTTGATGGATGGCCAAGGATAAAGATTTCTGACCTCTTAATTTAGGAGGAGGACAGAAACAGAGAGGAGTTACTGCCCAGGCTCTTAGTCAAGCACCATGTCCTTTACTTTTCCAGGTATAAGGAACCTGCAGTCTTCAGGCTGTTCTGCTTCTCTAGGGATCGCCTGTCTCATGAATCCTGTCCAACAATATTATTAATGTCAAGCTTAGAAACCAGAGTTTTCTGAACAGGAAAAGAGCATTTGCTCAAATTTCCCATCAGACACTGCTTATGGGGACTCAGCTTTTGTTCTGTGAGGTCAAGTATGTTTAAACAATATTACTTGTTAACAGGACAGTTTCCAAATGGCTCTGTGCAACCATATTTACCATCTCATGTTGCAACATTATAGTTTGTTTTTAAAAAGAATATTGGATCAATAAATGAAGATCAATAGGACAGATGAAACCCTTTACAAAACAGAGAAGTGGGGCACGTTATTCCACTTTCTGAAGTGAAAGAAAGATTTCCTTTACTTCCCATAGTGAATGTATTAAATGAGATAAGAGGGAGTATTAGAAAATGTGATATGTGAAGATATTCAGCCAGGCAAAGCTCTGAAATTCAAATTAATTCAACTCTAATAACTTTGCAATACATTGCAAAAAAAAAAAAAAAAGCATAAAAGCTGTTTTTGCAGGATGGAAAATCTTTTTCCTATCTTACAAGTAAAAGAAATACAAAGGATGTATTTTTTTGATCGTTCATGCTAAAACAATCACAATATGGCCACAGACAACTTCTACCTTTGGATTATTGGTTTAGAAAGGGAAAAAATGAAAGTAACTTTGATCTGTTCTAATCAGACAAATAGCAATCGATGGTCATGCCTTTTTGTTTACCTGGTCATGTGTTCCTATCATACTTCTACATACCCTTAAAGTGGCATTGGGTATTTCTTTTCTGGTCTATTCCTTAATTTCAGTGGAGATGCCTTGAAATTGTCCTGAGCCACTAAAAATCCTAAAATTGGGATAAGAAGGTTGGAAAGCACAATAAAAAACTTGCATGTACTCTGCAGCATTCTGAGAAGATAGAAATATGATCTACAGTGAAGAACAGCAGCAGCTAATAGGCAACTTACTGGTTAGCTCATAACTCCAAGTCTTTCAGAGATACGGAAAGTCTGACCTCCACTGCCTGATGGGATATATAGATTCCCTCTTCCTCCTTTTCAAAATAAACTTAAAAATGAGAGAATTTCTCTGTGGCTCTCTATTTCTATTGATAAACATAAATATATGAGTTTTGGCTTAGTTGTAAGTGGTAATTGTATATTTAATAAAAAGGGTTCAAGCCCTAATCCTCCTTTCTAGGTCCAATTGCATATGTAATCCTCTTTTATGTGTCCCTTTGCCAAATTTTATTCCACACAAAAGTGTTCCTAAGTCAATCTGAATAAATTTTGAGTGTGTTTTATAAGACATGATCTCAAAGGTTTCTCTGTCTATATCAAAGAATGCAATCAGACTTAGCAATATCAATCTTTTTCAACATTTGGTCTACCTGCTGGTTGTAATCTTTTTACCTTCTTTCCTTCTGGAGAACATTTGAGTGAAAGCTTGAAGAGTCATTCTTCATTTGTGTTCCAAAAAGAAAGATAGGGAGTTGGTTTCTTTCTTGGCTTCAGGTGAACTACAACTGTCACAGAAACTCAGTATGCAACAAAAGTGGCATTTGCTTCATTCTAACTTATGGTCCTGCATCTATGCTCAACTTCAGCAGCTTAGACTAATTGGAAATAATATGTCAGTGGGCTACAATGTCAAGGTATGGCTGTATTTTTCTGTTGACTCAGGACTGTGAAACAAAAGGATGGCTGTACTACAACTTGGAATAATGAGGCACTGTAATACTGGTTTTAACTACAGAACAGAAAAAAGACACCAAATAATCACTGGTACTCTTCAAAGATAAACAAAGACTGAAGCAAAGTTATTTGTTTGACAATAATAATGGAAAATTTTTTCCTTCGCATGGAAGAGAGAATCTCTCTGGAAAATAGGAACAGGTGGATATTTGTGTTTCAGCTTGGAGTCAAGTCAAATGAATGTCTAAGGAATTTGGTTTCAATCTAGAGATACTTCTTCATGTTATTTAGAATTCATTGGCTTTTAAGTAGCCAAGGTTGCTGAGTACTGCATTTCTTGATCAGGATTGTTTGGCTGCTGAACCAAATTGGTGATTTTTAAGAGTCACACCAGAAACATCTGCCTGGTAAGCACCTCCATTGTGTCTAGACTTTCAGCTACTGCTAAGCAGGGATTAAGGAAACGTCTAGAAAAAAGCAGGTATATTTGTAAAGTGAATAAATTATTTGTTTACTGCACTTAAGCTGAGCATTTTTTGCCTCTTACAGGGAAAAGGCAGAATAATATCTGAGCAGAAGTGTCAAGACATTATCTTGTAAGTGAAGTGTGATCTTTAGACCAGGTGCTGTGACTTGATGACATCACAACCAATTTATTTGTGCAAAAGCAGCTCACAGGAATTAAACTCCAATATTTATACTTCTCTAGACAGCATTGAGCCTCTACTTGCTAACTTCTGAAACTGTCTGTATTCAGATATTGTGTACTATTTACTATACCTTTTTTTTCTTATTTAGTGGAAATCTATGGAGACTGTAGCCTTTGCCCAGAAGAACTGGGCTCAAAAGTCTATGGATTGCCTAGGCAAATCAGACATAAAATGCTGAAATATTCCAGTTGCATGTACTTTACAGCATTCTGGAATGGCAACCAGCTACTTTAACTTTTAAGCAAGTATTGTGTTAACTATTGAATGGTATTGAAAAAGTTCATTTCTTAAAAAATTTTAAATATTACAGTAAATATTTAAAAATGTTTTGTTGACTATTTAGCAAAAAATATGGTTCTTCTTCTGAAAAATTCTTCTTTACTGTTAAAGATTTCAAGAAATAAAGTGAACATCTTGATGGTTTACTTCATTGTTTACTCCATTTACTGAATTTTACTCAAGCAAACCTCTTCTGAGGCAAAAACTAAGTGATAATAGTGGCTTTTCATTAACAGAGAGAATGGTTTATCAACCGGAAAAGAACTCACGCTATAACTTCAGCTTCTACTGCTAGAGATTTGTGTGCAGTGAGAATGGAAGAAAGCCCCTGGCCTTTCATATGCACAAGAAAACAAATACAGCTACCAGTATAATTTGATCTGCTTTACCGGATAAAATTTTTTGTATAGCATTGTGTGAAAGTCAGCTCCATTCAGAGTGGTGATCCACTCAGACAGTGAATTTATAAACAAGGAAAGCAGAAAAAACTCTACTCATTTTATTAATTAACTACAGTATTTTGTTCAACAAGATTAACAGTGACGTGTCTTTTGCCTTTACACACATAGATAAACAATTAGAAATAATCAGACATTTAGACATAGAGTACCCAGTTTTCTTTGATGTACTTTTTTTACATTATAGGCTGTAGAAATCCATATGTTTAAACTATCTACTCTTCCCATTTTCTTGTATGTTAGAAAATTCCACTTTTGTTCTCCCTGGTGAGCCTGTTGGTTATCTACTTACTAATATTAGACTTCAAGAGCATGTTGTAGCATACATTGATTCTAGCTACTGGCTGAAATTTGTTTTTCCAGGAGCACAGGGGATGAAGGGTTTCTGTCATCTGTGTGTAGGTTATATTTATGGGAACAAAACACTGTGTGTGAAAGGGCAAATGTAAATGATGAGTCAGGTCTGCATTATATCAGTTTTGTTGCCCTACCTTGACAGTTTGCTTGCTAGAGGGGATAATGTAACCAAATTAGAGCCCTCTGTCAAGTCTCTGTGGGGGTCCTTCTTGTCTTTCACAATGTGGAACATCAAGCCAAAAGGGAATTTTAGCACAAATCAGTTTTTATGACGGGAGGTATTTTTACGATGTGAGTTTCAGAGAAATAAGCTAGGGGAATTCGAGCACACTGTATTTTCTAAGGTGTCTATTAGCTGAGATGGAAATAGATAGAGGAGGAGGTCTTGACGGTGGACTTTTATCTTTAATTTGCATTTCTTCAGGGACACATTCTTCCTTGGGACACAGGCTTACTTTACACTCATAGTCAGATGATGGGCTATAAAATGTCCACAATGAATCACTAGTTACTCTTTTTTCTAAAACAACTGCATTGTCTGGGCAAGTCCAGTGAGATACTCTTTACATGACATGATAATGTAGATGTCTGGCTTGCAGCAGCCACTCCAGAAAAACCATGAAATGTAATTTCAGCATCATCATGAGTTGAAACTGAGAAGCAGATCCAAGACTAAACTATTTAAACTTATTACTTGGAATCAGATTAAGTCCTTTTTGTGACATAAGTGAAAATAAACAAGAAATGAGTTTACAGTATCTTTTTTTCTTTTTCCTGTCCCTCTAATAGGAGTAATTGTTGTTCTTTATGTGTATACTCCTAACCTAGTTTAGTTACTAAATATTTTGAAAAATAAATATTTTTCAAGTTAAAAAGAATGAACTACTGAATTTTATAGAATTAAACTGAAGAAAAAAGATACAGCAGTTCAGAAAATAAAAGATTTTGCCAGATAATCTCAAATAGATCAAACTTGACCTTTTAAATAAAAAAAACCTTCAGCAAAACCATTCTCCAAACAGACCTGATGTTTTTGTTAGTATTTCTGCACAAACAGCCTTAGTGATGATTCAGACAAGTATTCAAATATGACCTTGATATTTCTTTCCTGTTAATTTATAAAAAGAAAACAAACACAAAAACCCAACAAAAAAAACCTCTCAGCAGTAAATCTCCTCCTCAAAGCTGGAAATAAAACATTTCTTCTCCTTCTTTTCAAAAGCTTGCTTTGAAGTATAATCTTCGGAGAAGTTAGGGAGTCACTTTTGCACTGCCCCCAGCCCCAATGATATATTCAATAATTCTTTAGCAATGTCAGGTAAGCAAAATCTGTAATAGATTTTTTCCAAACTGGCAGCTCTTTGGGTGTGGAGTAGAGGTGAGGTCAGGAATTTACATTCAGAATACAAAATGATTTAATGCTTCTCAGTTGCAAAAACGTAGAGTGAATATCCTCTTTAGCTAGTCTGATACTGCTTTGCGTCAGTGTTGTAATTACAGGCAACTGGATTCTCTAGTAGGACTTTACTGTGCGTTTTGGATGGGACAGGATTGGGTAGGTGCCCATCTATGAAAGGGGTTATTAACTTTGAGATTTTTTAATTTAAGCAAACTACCTGTAACACTAATAGTTAAAGATGTGGGGATTATAAAGCAGTGAAAATGTGCCTTCAGATTAATATAAAATATATTGTTGCCTGCAAGTCAAAATGTACACTGATGACTTTGGATCAGGGTGTGAATTGTGATCCACTGATTCTCAGAGTTTGGGGCATGACTTATGGCATGGAATATTATGAAAATTGTTTTGGCAAAATATGGATTCTACTAATAGGTCAAATTCCAAATCATCTCTGGTGACTGCTACCAGGGCTGATTGCCATAGTCCTACCCATGTAATTCCAACTGATATGCCTGCAAGGTAATGGAGCACTATTATCTCCATTTCTCACAAAGAGAAGTTTAGGTACTGACAGGTTAGTGCTTCTCCAAGTCATATGGCACAACGGACAGCAGGACAAATGATAACATCTGCTCACTTGATTTGCTGATTCTACCTCTTAAACTTTTTTCTGGTCAGCCCCATATTTGTCCCTCGCACTAAAAAGTAGCACTGCTCTTACACAGTCCTGTGAAAGTGTGCCCAGCAATATGAGGTCTAAGATCCTTCTGTAAGGTGCTTGGCACTCTCAGCAGTTCAGAGCTGTCTGGCTGCTTGCCCAACTGAACCCCAAATGGCCTTCTGCAAAAACTGTCTTTGTGTGATTAGCAGTCTCCCTTGCTTCAAAGCTTTTGCTATGAGTTTGGCTCCTGGATTTCAGACTACAAAACTCTTTCCACCAGTGGGAAAAGACTGAAGTAGTTTTCCATTCCTAAAGTAAAGTTACAGTGCTTGAAGAACAGTAATTTTTTTTTTCTAGAAGTGTTTTTAATTAAAGTTGCATTAGATATTTTGTTCTGGGGATGTGTACTGTGAAATCTCTGAAGATTTTTGGTTTTGTGCATAGGGAGGAACTGGGGGCTGAGCATCAGAGCATGTTTAAATGAAGGAAAACACTGCTAGGTTAAGCATTATGGTAGCCAAGTTGGATTCTGTCTGAAAAGTAGTTTCCTGATCCATTGTAATTTATATCTCTTAGTTATTGCAGTCGGAAATGGTTGAGATGATTGTTGTTGCTATTTTCCCTCAAAAGTACTCTAGTTCAAATAAAAACTAACACAGAGAAGTGACAGAGTCTGGGAAATGTAGGACAGGCTTGAAACTCACCATGATGCCTCCTATCTGTTTTCTGTTCTCAGTTTTGTCACTGTCTTGCTGTGTGATTTGGCACAAAAATAGTTTCCCCTCTGAGTGTCTTGGCTTTTCCATCCCTAATACAGGATTAATAGCTTAATCACTGGCCAGCTGCTGGGTTGTAGATGGCTGTTCATTCCTCTGCTTGAGAGCACCTTTGAAGTATCAGCAAGTATGGACAACTTACTGTGAGTGTATATGACCTTCTGATGTATTTAAATCCCAGTCAGATACAGGCAAATATTTTGGTCCACAGATGTGAAGTGGTTTAATATTGTACCTTTGTAAAAGGAACTTCATTTGTCATTGAAAATGACACTGACTGTATATGAACTTTGTCAGCTTACCCAAGGCAAGAACTGATATTGTGAGTGTAGTAATTATAATTTTATAGACTGCATATAATTTTGGGGGTGTAGAAGTAGACATTTATAAAGAAATTACTCAGAGTTACATAAGAGTTTGGAAGACTTAAGAGAACTTAATTTTGTAGCTGGTTAAGACAATAATGTTTCTCTTTAGGCTTATTTATTTGAGTGAAGGTTCAGCAATAGTCTTAGCAATTTTTATAATAAATATCTACTTTAGTAATTTAGGCTGTTTAAAGAAATCATTCACCAAGTTGAGTTCTTTATATGTGTTGTTGCTTTTTTTATTTCTAGGAAAGATTAATAAAATTTTTACATTCACTTGACATTGAATTTTCAAAGAAAAACTCAAAGAATTTTAGAGCAATTCTGTGCTCTAATATCTTAGGAAAAAAATCTCTTTTTTGAAGTTGAAATGGATTTTCCATAGAAGTGACTGATGAGAGTGATGATGGTCCTCAAGATATAGTAGCATTCTGTTTTCCCCTTTCTTCCTTGCAGAAAGTCTATTTGAATTATTTCAAATACAAAGTCTTAGGATACCATTCACTAGCATTTTAGAATGTGATTCCTCAAATTTTTATTTGTGATCACTATTCTCATTGCCATAAGGTAAGATACCATAATAATTTTTTTTTCATTTTTTTTCTTTATGTGTTTCTGAATTATTGATAATTTGAAAATGCGTCTGTGCACCACAGGATTAGTTTGCCTCCAGCTGGCGCTCCCATTTTTGTTTTGTTTTCATGATGCTGCTTCAGATAGTGATAAAGTAATTGCCTTTATCAACTTTCATGGTCACAGTGCAATGTAGTTCCCTATGCAGATATTTCTAATGATGCTTTAAATTTTGAGTGAATATTTTCATGCAACCAATTTGAAGTAGTTGGAAAATAGAAAGTAACTTGAGGTAATATTTCTGAACTTAATCAAAAACTGCTTTGTCCTCATTTGGATGTGAAGAATATAACTATGGTGTTCTATAGATACATACATTTTTAATGATACACAGTAGTCTATAAACTCAGTCAGATCCATGTACCTTGGGAAAAGACATTGAGAAGAAAACAATATGCCAATAGGGATGTGTCAGAAATTTCAAATGCTTAGGTTACCTTCCAGTCGTACTAATCCCTCTTTTGTTAGCAGAGTGTTTTTTGTTTTATTCAAACATAATTGTTAAGACAAGCTGTTCAACTTGTGACAGTGTTATTCAAAATAAAATACGACAGAAGAGAGGTAACGTTTCTTCTTGCAAAAATTCCACAGACAGGTTTTAAAGACTCTTCTGTCTTCTAAATTTTAATCAACACATTCTTAAATTATTATAGACAACAACTCTGTCTTTTAAGGAGATGCTAAACCCAGTGTTTCATAAAAAAGAGGTCAAAAATTATATGATATAGTGTATCGTTGCCTCAGTAGAAATGCTCATTAAATAAGGGGTAAAATCATTAAATAACTTGCATAATGAGCTACATCAGCACCTCATTTAATAATGAGAACAATTAAAATTCAAATTAATTTAGTGACATCACTGGAAGATGTTCCCTCCATTTGTATCAGCAATGATACTGCAATTAGTATTATTAGGGCCAGATTGTGTTTATCCTTTATGCTTTCTGTGGGAAGCAGTGGCATAAGCACAGTGCCATCAACTCACTATGCAGTTGATATAGCTGCTTCTGTGGGTTTTTGCTTACATAAGAAAATGGCTCTAACAGGTGAGACAAAGGGTCCACCTAGTCAGGTGTCCAGAGAGTACTGAAATGGTTACCTGAGAGCATAAAAGCAGGACAAGCACTTCTGATAATTCTCACCACCCTTGTTTTGTCCCAGCCTACTAAGCTTTGCAGCTCAGAGGTTTTGTGGGTTTTTTAGAATGTTTTTAATACAGTTCCAACGGACCTCTATATCGCCGTAGTCCTGATCATCTTCCTTTAAATCCAAGTATATTCCTGATATACTTGGTAAAAGATGGCAAAGACCTCCTCAGCTTAAATACACACTGAATAAAGGGACCACTCCTTTTATTCACTTTTGAACTTGCTATGTTTACTTGAAGCCCTTTAGTTCTTGTGCTGGGTGTCCTCTTTATGCCACTAATGATTTTGTAGACCTGTATCCTCTCCTCTCTCAGTTGTCTTGTTTCTAGGCTGAAAAGACCAAGTCTAACTAGTTCTTCTGTAAATGTGAACCTATCAGAAACCTTTCCATGAAAGTTTTTGAGATTTTGGACCTCTGTGCTCACACTCAACATGAAGGAAAGGGAAGGTAGACTATTCAGCCATTTCCAGCACTTCCCAGGACACTTACATTTTTACATCTACTGAGTGGAGGCAAGTTAACTTTCCTATTAACTAGTGGATGTTAGAGTTTGTTTTCTTTGATTGCATAATTGAGCTCTATCTCTTGCTTGGAGCAGAAAGTGAAAGAGAAGTTTTGCTTTTAGGTTTTTTTGGAGGTATATATATACGAAATCTTTTACATGAGGGTGATGTGCATCCACAGCTCCCAAATTGTCTAAAATCAAGAGGAAGTGTTGTAACATTTATTTTTAATGTGTATACTAGCTTTGTAATAACAAATCTGGGTTTACTGCTCAGATGAAACTAATTTATATAGCAAGTATGAAATTAGCAGTGCTATAGCAGAAGTAAGGCCTGCTCAGGTGAGAAGTTTTTACAGGATTAGATCCTTAGCAGATAAATCATCTTTACAGTCCACTGTCTCCCCTTCTGATTTTCAATAATTACCAACACAATTTAAAAAGATATTTCAAATATAAATATATAAATATATGTTTTATAACTTTTAGTGCTACTGCTTCTATTTCTAGTATTCTTTCAGACTCTTCTGTGGTCTTTAAAATTTCTTGTGTGTGGTTGGTGCTGCTCTCTGGCATTCTGTTGTGCTCTGTGTACTTGAAGTGGAGGTCAGATGTGGACTCTGCGTACAGCAAAAGAAATTACTTGTTCACCAATCTATTGCAGTGGCTTATTTCTGTCCTCTAACAGCTTAAATGCCTAATTACAGAAATTTAGTTCATATTAGGGAGTGGGATTTCTGAAGGACAGCATCATGGATAGGTCATAAAGATGCACATTCAAAGATGGACTAGTCGTAGTGACTTTCTACCAGTACAGTGCAATATGGGAGAGGTTATCTGTCTGTAGACACAGGAACAACCAAGAATAAGACAGTGTCCTCAACTACGCAGATTCCTGACAAGAGAACACCACAGTAAAGTAGTGTAACAAATGCATAGGTCAGGTTGTCTCAAAGACAAATTACTTTCTGAAATTCACTTTTGGATATGTAGCTGCCTACCACAGGCCTTTCAGTGGTAAAAAGGGCACAAAAAGCATTGAGTTGTGCTTTCAGTGTTGACTAATACAGTTCTGTTATGTACAGAGCAACTCGGAGAGCAGGATCAAAATAAAAATACCAAATTCCAAAAACGCAGACTACTATATGTGCATACTTAGATAGATATATAATATACATATTTGTATATTATATATTTTTTTTCCTCTTGTGTGGTTGACCTTGGCAATGTTAAAAACTATGAGTTTTCATTTCAGCTGAAACTGAAGAACTGCAGAATCAGTTTATATGGAGCTGCATGATGAGAATATATAATCTGATCTCATGTCCCTGGGAATAAACAGAGTAAAATTCTTTTGTCCTTGGGTAAAGGTGGAAACTGCAGCTCATTTTTAGTTACCTTGTTCAGCAGTTAAGCAATGGTAAAACTTCATTTAAAGGCTACAAACTATCCTACCTTCTTTTTTAAAATGAATCAAGAATTGCAACTTTTTAAAAGAGCACATAATGATGCCTTGTCTACCCAAGGGAGGGTTGAAATGTATTTCTAGCTGCTTACTCTATTTATGGGAAATAAATAGTAATGAAAGCACATGATTTGTTGGTATTAAACTAATTTCTCTCATCTGCTATGTTACAAGAAATTGGAGAATATTGTCAATATCTCTCTTTATCCTGAACAAATTGGTATGTAAAAACTTACAGTGTTTAACTTCCTGCAGAGACCTGCATGCTCTCTTGGAACCAGACTGCTTTCTTGTAAAATACACAAATAGTGAAGACATTTCACTAGCATGATAGTAATAAAATTGTTATGAAATATTTAAATGGCTCCTCAGCATTCAGCAATTTCATGGTGCTAGCAAATATCCATGGTCACCATATGGAATGAAAAAAACTGTTCAGTGACTTCCAGTTTAATTTCTTCAGTTGCATCCTGATTGTCTTACCTTATTCCACCAATTATTTAGCTTTAGCTGTCTGATTCCTCCAAGTTAGAAAATATTAATGGCTTATTAAAATAAACAAAACCAACCCCCTTGTGTTTGAGAACAGAAGTATTAGTAAAGCAATTCAGTAGCTTTCAAAAGTATTTAGAATAGAAGAAGCAACTTCTGTGAATGCTGGAATAAATAAAATGTCAGTCCTTTGTTGTAGTGGTAGTGGTTATTTTATGATAGGTCAATACTAGCATGCATTGGAGTAAAACATGGAATATGTGTCTGATGGAACACAATTGTGTGACTGTCATGACCTTTTCAAATATCTTCTAATGAACACCAAAGCTCTAGCATGCCTCAGTTCATCTTGCTTACAGATTATATATTTAATTCTATTATTTGCATTTCACACAGTATAGTTCTATTTCTTAATGAATGCATGAAGTTGAAATGAGGCATTCCCAAGACAGAGGACGGATGTTCAGTTCAATACATTCATTTTAGGGGTTAATTTCTTATTCTGCATGAAACTGTGAAGGCATCATTCATTTTCCAGTCCAGGTAAGCTAACAGTAGATTATGAGCAAAAAAAGATTACTATTAAATGCTATGTTCTCAGATGATGATGAGATAAACAACTGTGAACAAATTGATTTTATGCCCTAGTATCTGTAAAAGCATAGTTTCTTTCTAGATAGTGAACCTTCTCTTCAGTACCTATATGAGTATTCACAAGGGAGAAACAAAAAATCCTTGTCTAGCAAAATTATAAATATTTGCCCAAATGGACTGTTGCATTTTTTTCTGTGATTTTAAGTAATGCAGAAGTTGATATCCTCCCACCCTGGCATCTTCAGCTCAAGTGCTCTATATTTGTCTCTGACTTAGTTAAACGTAACTCCAATTGCATGCATTGAATTCTGCTGATTTTGTCTGTGCATGCATCACACCTGGACTTCAGACATTTTCTGAAGATGAACTTTTAGAGGCTAATAGGAGTCACAATGGGGAACAGTGTTTTTCTTCACTTGGTAAATGAGTGAACTTTAAATCTTAGATTGCCATTATGCTTGCTATGTGACAAAATGGAAGTACTTATTACTGAAAACTCAAGTAAACTGGAGATATTACAGTCTGGCAGGTGTGTAGACTTTCTTTCAAATCATTCAATGGTATTAAACCCTGTATAATATCCAAATATATTTTTGGGTGAGAAATTGAAATTCATGTTTGGTGTAATTTTGTCTTTTGACAAGCAGCAGGAGACTAACTGCTCTGAAATATATGGGGTTTTTGTGAGCCACAAGGTAAGTCATGTCTGGAAAGGATGATTTCTAGAGAACACAAGAGAGAGGACAAATGTTAGTCCACTGGAAAAAGAACAATCCCAGCCATTTCTTTGGTGGTAGACTTTTAATAGGAGCTCCTGTTAAAAGGAGCACTTCCAGCTCATATTCTCCATAAAGGCTGCAAGTTGAAGGAGCTAACAGTATAAAAATATTCAGCAAGTTTTGAACTATTCAGGATTTTAGTGCAAACCACCCTCTGCAAACTCCACCTGAAAATGCAGATGGTTGACAACCAGTTGAATATGATTGAAACTGCTGTAAAAAGGCATTTATTCTTTTTTACTGCTAAAAGCATCCACATCAGTTACTGTGTGAAATGAAAAACCTGTAATGCAGTCCTGGGTTTCATTTGCTCACTTGCATATACTAAAGATGAATTCACTATAAAATGTCAGGAATTATAGCCTTGTCTTACAGTGATCTAGCTTTTCTTTCTCTCATAGACTAAAGCTATTACTGATGATGTTAAGCATGAAAGTGAAACATTAAAAGAAATTCTGAGATTTTAAAAACCGCAATAAATTCTAAATAGTAAGAGGAATCTTGGAATGGATTGTTTCTGTATGTGTGCCTGCTGATGTCATTTGCAGTAAATTTCCACTGCGTTTTCATATTTAGTTGAGTCAAGGGAAAAACAATAATCTTGACAATGACAAAGTTAGGTCAGTCTGAAAGGGTAGCCATAGATTAGAACTTGGAATAGAGCAAAGAATACTAGTGATGTCAAAGAGGAGTAATTCTCCCTGAAAAATAATGGGAGACAGCAGGCATTTAAAAGCATAAGGCCAGTTCACCAATATAATATATTGCTTGGAATTGCTATTTTTGCTTTAAATAAAAAAAAATCTCTTCTCTGGTAAACATACAAACAAGGCATACTTAAGTGGCTAGACGACATGTCAGTTTTTCACAGTAAGGATTAACTTCTTTGCTACTATTACTCAAAGTAAGCCTTCGTTGGTGGAAGTAGCTGTTAATGACTGTTATGACACAGGTGTTTATTACTCTTATGAAATGAGAAGAACACTAGCTTCTTATTCAGAAAATAACCACCATAAATGGAGCTCTGCTTGGATGGCCTTAGTGGAGAAGAAAAGTCCATTTGTGGTCTCTAAGACAGAACAGCTACTGTGCTTCTCTGTGAGAGGAAGTCATTCCCTTTTATTGGCTTGCAAGCTAAATATCATGACCTTATGGCCTGATATCTCTTATACTGGTCTAGGTATTCAAGTGACATTGTAATGCCATTGAAATAAAAAAGGTTACTGTAGTATGTTTTCTACTTTAAATCTCTTACGTCTGGGACATGAAACAAGATTTTACGTTAAACTACCAAAATTTCTAAAAAAAAAAAAATCTGAAAACTTGAAGGACAGGTTATTATGCACATCATATTTACTTTTGTTTTCCCATATCTATATAGGTGTTTCTGGGCTATGACCATAAGTCTTTTTATTTTCTAGCAAGTCCCTGAAAAAGCCTTATCATAAAAAACACCTCAAGAAAATGTACAGCAGTCTTCTTTTTGTATTTGCCTTCTCGTTATATCATCTTTTCTTTCCTACATATCCTGCAAATGATCTTGTTATTTTCTATTTTTGCTGCACAGGAAAATGGCAGCTAAATATTTTGTTGAAGGTTGTTGAATAAAGAGTGCAGTGTTATCACAGTGAATACCAGATGTGTAGCATGGTAATTAAACTCATTAATAAACTCCTAGTACCCAAACACTACATCTGGAGATTTGTGAAAATCAGCAGTTAATGTTTTCCCACAGTTACTGCGGTGTGTTATAAAAGCTTTCACAGTATTCTTTTTGCTAAAAAATGAAGGCACCTGTCCCTGTTTGTATAAGCAGGGAATTATATTGGGCTCAGGTAAATCAGTAATAAGATAAAACAACTGGGTTCCAGGCAGAATTTTGTGGTTATCTTCCTTCGCTATCAAAGTACCATAGTATCCTCTGGTCTGGAGGAGTCAGTACAAGTGCATTACCGCCAAAGAAGTTACACCACAGGGGTAGTCAGAAACTGCATTACCATTAGGCTTTAATGATAATATCTCAAATTCTTCTGTATGTTATCTGTAGGTAAAGATTGACTTTTTCCTGGCTAGTGTTATAATCTCCATTATTCTCTTGACATGCTTATGAAAATGTTATTGTCCTCTTTGGAGTTTATGTGAGCAGACTCAGGGTGGCTGTATCTATTTTTTGCAGTGTTATAGCAGCAAACTGTTAAAAGGGATAAAGATATTTGCCATAAAAATAGCCTGATAGAAAGGGTTTTGTTGCACTGTAATGCCTGGTCTGACATGTCTGCAGCAGGAGTATGACAAAATCCTGTTGTATACCCTGCCATAGCTTCAGAGTATCTCATCACCAATTTAGGAAATCATTGGCCTCAATATCACCTAGAATGACTGTCATCTTTCCTTCCTGGGAGTGCATTGACAGGAATAATAAGTGGGAAATTCTTTAATAAAATATTTTTTGGTTGAGACTTATAGCTAGAAAACTCTGCTTCAATGAAGCAATCATATCTGTCCTTGGATGTCCTCAACATACAGTACATAGTTTCAGTAGAGAGAGCAGAAGAATTTCATTTAGAAAATTTCCATTTTTATCTCCTCCCTGGCAGGCAATGAACTGAAATGTAATTAACCCTTTCATTTCTTTAGCTTTGCAACACAACATATTCATATGAAGGGCACTTCTGTGAGCCCTCTGGTATTTGACAAAACGTACAGAGGGAGCAAAAGCAATCTCAGATACTCTCAAAGTTATTTCTATGACTACATTGCTACATCCCTTGTAATTTGGAAGCTGAAAAAACATTAAAAATGTAACATTTATGCTTCATTTTCAGTATAATAGTTTCATATTTCATCTTTACTGCAGCCATCTGCAAAAAATAATTCTTAGATATACTTATGACTGAAGGATCTTTTTTCTCTGTTGAATGTGGATTTGGTTTAACTTTTTCAAAACAGCCCTGTCTTTGTGCACTGTTCTTATGTTTTACTCTAATAAGCTGTTCAGGGTTTGTCTTTTGATTTGGAGTTCTGCCGTACAAGCCACCATGCACCTTATAGCTATTTGTTGATCTATTGAACACATGAATGCTGTTGTGCTTATAAACTGTAGACTAGACTTACTAATGGTAGGAGTATTTGAATGAAGTCCTGTGAATTCAGCAATCAGTATTTCTAAGTATTTCTACATTTATTAATGCATTCTGTATAAGACAAGTTTCCTGTTATTTGCTCAGCTATAATCAATACTGTTCTTAATCATTAGAAATAAAAATTTCATTTCTAATCTAATTTTCATATCACTGCAATACAAAATCTGTGTCTTTTCTGAATTTATAAGAATTGGTTCCTCCAAATCTGGAGGCAATTTGAGTTATAATATTAAGGGGAAAAAATATTTTGCTTTGTGCACTGGAAAATACAGGCTTTCCAGCACAGCTAACTGCTATTCAGTAAGAGCTATTCAGTGACGGGCTTCATAATAAGTGATATACAATTTCTTAGATAAAAATTGCTAGACATTATCAGTGATTATTTGAAAAAAACCTGTGTTCTTGCAGTAGTGTTCCAAGTACTAATGGCAAGGAAGTAAAAAGTGACGAAGAGAATTTTCTGTATATTTTTAATAATATGTATAAATACTTCTTTGTAAATTAGAAGAGTAAAAAACCCCACCACCACTTGTAGTATCCTTTCAAATGTTCTTGGAAAAAATTCAACTTCTTTCTGTGTATAATAATTACACCACAGGTTGTTCTTTTATTAAGTCAGGTATTCCAGGCAGTAGGTTTATTCTTCTAAATATTGGGTTCAGAAATTGCAATGAAATTTCTCTATCAAATGTCTTTTGATTGTGAAGTGAAATGAAGTGTATATATATATATGTTACCATTTTCATAAAGAGCCACCATCTGAAACTGACAGTGTCTTGACCACAAGCAGAATAAAAATATGGGCCACGTCTTTTAAATGAGGGTTATAGAAACATTTGGGTTTTTTTCAAAAGCTAGTGGTTTTATGAATGTCATCCCAGAATTTCATGTTCATTGCTGAACTGTGTGAGTTGGGATGCCAAACCTTTTAATATCTGGCAGAAGGAACAAAGAATATTTATTTTTGGTTTGCTTCATTACTACAGCATGAGTTGAGACTTTATTGTTTTTGGTTTGTCCTACATGCTATCTGTTAATATTACAGAATAATAAGGTGAAACAACGTTAGGGAGATAAATTTCTCTGCTTAAGCTTATCTGAAGAAAACAGATTTTTTGTTACCAAATGACATGATGGTAGGAATGAGGTGGTTAAATTACAATTATTTCAAGACTGTATAGTGTGTGAAACATTGCTTAGTTTTCCTTGTTTGTGAAGTGGTGAGTATCCCCACCTGTTGTGTGGGAGACTGGGGTTCATTTCCCCAGCTGGGAGTGGTTCAACAAGGAGAAGTGCAAAGTCCTGCACCTGGGGAAGAACAACCCCAGGCACCAGTACATGCTGTGGAACTGTTGACTGCAAAGCAGCTTTGCAGAAAAGTCCTTAGGGGTCCTGGTGGACACCAGGTTGAACACGAGCCAGCAATGTGCTCTTGTGGCAAAGAGGGTTCACAGTATCCTGGGCTGTATTAGCAGGAGTGTTGCCAGCAGGTTGAAGGAGAGGATCCTTCCTCTATACTCAGCACTGGTGTCCTGGTTTCGGCTGGGATAGAGTTAGTTTTCTTTCTAGTAGCCGGTATAGTGCTGTGCTTTGGATTTTAGTATAAGAATAATATTGATAACACGCTGATGTTTTGGCTGTCGCTAAGCGGTGTTTACATTGGTCAAGGATTCTTTCCCCTTCAGCTCCCCATGCTCTGCCAGGTGCCCAAGAAATGGGAGGGGGCACAGCCAGGATAGTTGATCCAAACTGACCAAAGGGCTATTCCATACCATATGATGTCATGCCCAGTATATAAACTGGGGGGAGTTGGCCGGGGGGTAGCGATCATTGCTCGGGGACTGGCTGGGTGTCGGTCGGCGGGTGGTGAGCGGTTGTAATTTTCTTTTATATATATATATATAATTTTTTTTTCCCCTCTTTTTTCCCTCCCTTGGGTTTTGTTCCTCTCTCTCTCTCTCATTGTTGTGTTTTTTTTTCCCTCTCATTATAATTCATTATTATTATTACTATTATTTTGTTCCAATTATTAAACTGTTATTATCTCAACCCACGAGTTTTCTTACTTTTGCTCTTTCGATTCTCTCCCCCATCCCATCGGGGGGGGAGTGAGCGAGCGGCTGCGTGGTGCTTGGCTGCCGGCTGGGGCTAAACCACGACAACTGGTGAGGTCACATCTGGAGTGCTGGGTCCAGTTCTGGGCTCCCCAGTACAAGAGAGATATGGACATACTGGAGAGAGTCTAATGAAAGGCCACACGGATGATTAAGGGACTGGAGCATCTCTCCTCTGAGGAAAGGTTGAGAGACCTGGGACTGTTCAGCCTGGAAAAGAGAAGGCTCAGGTGAATCTTATTAATGTATATAAATACCTGCAGGGAGGGTGCAAAGAAGATGGAGCCAGACTTTTTTCAGTGGTGCCCACTGACAGGACTAGAGGCAATGGGCAGAAACTGAAACACAGGAGCTTCCATCTGAACATCAGGAATCACTGTGAGGGTGACTGAGCACTGGACAAGTTGCCCAGAGAGGAGTCTCACTCCTAGGAGATATTCAAAAGCTGTCTGGACATGGGCTAGGTGGCCAGCCTAGAGCCCAAACTGGTCTAGGTGGCCCTGCTTGAGCAGGGGGATTTAGACCAGATTATAACCTCCAGAGGTCCCTTCCCAGCCCAACCATTCTATGATTCTGTGAGATGCTCATGGGATCATTTCTCTAAGAAAGCTCATTTTTTTTTAGAATTTATGTAAATGGTAGTGGAATTTTGACATGGTATGTCTGGCTCTGGACCAAAGGAGACAGAGACTGTTCAATCTTTTAATTTCCTGACTAATCCACGTGACCAATTTTTCTGTTACTCTGAAAATTTTCTTTTGGCTTAGATTCTTGTTAGTGAGTAACTCATTTGCTTCTGTATGATCATAGTAGGGAAAAAAATTGTGGGGTTTGGATTTTTTTTTTGTTTTGTTCTTTTTCCCCCTCACTTTCTAGGACAAGGAGTCTTTACTGCCTACTTCCATTACCTGCACAAACATGCATAGAAGCAGATGAACAAGAATAATGGAAATCTTTGTAAGAAATTGCAATAAATGACATTAAGATCTGATAATTCCTTATTAAGACTAAAAAAAATGCTAAAGAAATTAACATTTCCTTTCTGCATCAAGTATTAAGAATTTAGTTACCTTTCGGTCTGAAGAGTGCTTTAACTTCACAGCATAAATTGATATATGTATATGTACTTTTAGGACAGAACTGAAAATATGTTTATTCTTGTTGCACAAGACTTGAGTCATAACCTGAGCTTTACCATTATATCTGTCAAACGTGGCACAAAGGTGAACACACCTTTGGGGTGTGTTCATTTCTTCATTTTTGTTTGCCTTCAGTTCCATGCAAAAACTGAGAATTGAAATGGAAAAATTGTGTGTTGGAACTGTAGGAAAATTTTGGTGTTTGCATCTACAAAAGGGCATGGTTTGGAAAGGAGAATGATCTAATCTAAAGAGTGATTCCTATACCTTATTTAATATAGTACTTGAATCATTGTACAGATAAGTGAAACATTTCAATCGTTAATATGTTTTCTGTGTGCAAAGGCTGGAGCATGTTGTTTGAAGCTAAATTAAAGCAATTGGGGAAACAGAAAAATATGGTCAGAAATCTACCTTCATCTCCCATGGCTGTAGTTCTTCAAGGTCTATATTCTTTCATGTAATGTTTCTTATGCATAACATTTATTTCCTGTTTCACTGTAATGGGGTGCGATTTCAATTAAAAACTTGCATCATCTGTTTGTTTTCCTTCCCAAACAGATGCAGCATCAAGCTGCTTGATCTAATATCATTCAGCTGGAGAGAACCAGATGACATTTTACATAAGGCCACAGCAATGGCTTGGCTAGGAGAGGGAATCAGTTAATTTTGGAGAGAAAACTGTGTTGTCTGGGCACAGTTGTGTTGTATGAAGGGGAACAAGAAGGGAAATAAAGAACATGTCCCTTCTAAACCAAAGAAATATGAGAAAGGTTGTGCTTTCCTCTGTTCCATCATGCTTTTTGTGAGTTCAAATTTTAATGTTCCTTATGAGTTCCATGTATAGCTTAAGAAAAGCCTCAATCAAATAGAAAAGAATAAATGTCTGAAATACTAATATAGGAGTGTGACATGCTATGGGAAAATGCAATCTCTTGCTTGAGTAATGTACTCTTTCATTATACCTGAGAACAACCTGTAACCATACTGAGCTGAGTGAATACTTTGCTCTTTGTCTGCTTCACAAACTTCTTGAGCCAAATGCTTCACTTGTACTTAACAGAAACGCTGATGTGATACTGATGATATGAACAGTGAATGCTGAATTAAACCACTTTTGAAAGAGTAAACAATAAGTCTGGGTACTGGTCAGTGTGCACCTGTCTAGTCTGATTTACATGACATACCAAATGCTAAAGCATTTATGAGAAAGAAGGGCCAGTGAATGAGAATTTTGCCTGAGTAGCAAGGACTAAAATTTTAGTCCACATCTGTGCATACTTGAGAATGTAGTGAGGATTGTGTGGGACACAGATCTGTGGTTTAAATTTCCACTGCTATGAATTAGTGAATAGTTACTGAAATAGAAAATCAGAAAAATAGAAAACCAAAAGGATACAGTAGATGATGTTCTATACTACAGGTTGGCTTGCAAGTATAAAGCATTGAGCTTAGAGAGAAAGAGGGGGGAGAAGAAAGAAATTAATTCAGTAAATCTCTCTCCCAATTAAGAGTACTCACACTACCCATTCATAAAAGAAAAACACTTCTTTTTTGCTATTATTCTTTTAATAGTTTTTTCTCTTCTTGTTTCTCCTACACTCTCCGTTGCAGGCGTTTCTCACCAAGTGCCAGCCATGGGAAGAGAGAGGGAGAGATAGAAACCATGCTGAGATGTACATAAGGAGAATTCAACATTGTGTCATCTGCATGCTGTAATATTTATGTAAGTAAGTAATGCATTTTTCCATTGTGTGCAGATGTTGGAAAGCTGGTATTTACTGAAATTGTTTTGTGGAGGGGTTTAACCTTGGTGAGTACAGCAATGTGTGTTTCCAAATCAAATAATATTTTTATTTCCTATGTATACATAATATTTTTCACCCTTTATATAACCTACAGAAGCAAGTATTGCCATCATTTTGGGACAGGTGAAGTCATCATTCCCGTCATGAGCAGCTGAACACTTCAGGTGATGTTTCAGGTTTGACACTGCAATTTCCTAATGCAGTTGGTAGCCACACAGGCTAGCCTTTGTTAGTCTTTGAAACCATGAAGTTGGATTATATTCTGGCCTCAAGTCTTCCTGATGTTCAGGGTTTAATGAATCCATAGACCTCTTACCCAGTAGCAGTAGAAATATGTTGGTTTTCTAACTGCCACTACTTGAGATTATCATGAAGGAATTCAGGGGAGTGCAGAACAGAATCCCAACCTTTCAATCGCCTTTGTATTCAGCACTGGAGATGGCCTGTGTTCTGCTTTTAGCTATGGTTTGAGTGTGATCTTGAGAGACTAACCACTCTTTTGAGGCTCTACCTCAAGGAGGCAGTAATCTCAGAAGAGCCCTTGTAGATATTTTTGTGTGCATATGGGTGGTTCTTTTCCAACAGTACCACTACCATAGGCCTAGAGATGAACTAAAAAGTAACTCTAGACTTTTATATGGAAAAATTCTGGAAGTCTATGAAAGGCTGAGGTGATTTGCAGCTTTTCTTATGTGCCAGTAAGTTCTCTTTCCCCATGATTTTAGGCACTGTGGAACAAGTAGCTCACACACTAGTGGGAAGTCACTTAGTGACTTGATGCCAGCAATGCAACTTTCTTTGCCTTAAGCATTTGGGAGGATGAAGTTGAATTAATTGGCTGACTCTTGAGGAATAGATTTATTAAAGAGTAAAAAAATAATAATTAATGGCATATAAAGGAGTCACCTAAAATCAAGATATTTGCCACCCGTTGTTACTGACTGAATCTAAAAGGGAACATTTATAGGCACCATTATTATGGTATAGTTGTAGAAGCATAATCTGCACCAATCATGTATTGATTAATCTTATGAAAGTGACAGTGAGAGAAAGAGAAATTAAGATTACTTAGTAAACACTGGAGGAAAGATGGTATGATTTGTATCGTTTTCCCAGTGTTTCTTTAAAATGAAAATTCAGTGCTATTTATCCTCATTAGGTAAGCTAAGAAAGCTTTGTAGTGTATTTGCAAATACACAAGTAAAATACCTACTGTACAACAGATGTTTACTAGTCAAATTTGAGAGATTTACATGTTAAAATCAAAGCAGAAGCCACAGCAGTGTATATCAAGGTTGGGCATATTGCTTGTATTTTAATACTTTTCTCTCAACCTTTGTTGTATGCAGTAGTTAATGTCCCACTCCTAACCCAAATACAGTATATTCCAGCTGCTGAGTAGGGAAGTGCCTAATGAACATTGGACACTTGCTTCATTCCTAATACCTTAGTGCCAATTCTACAAAAATTACTCAATCGCTTTTTGCTCTTTACCTTCTCTCCCTATTATAGAAGAGGGTCTAGTAAGAAGTCAAGAATTGAATCAATGTGAAAAATGCAATGACTGCTTTGGGGTTTAGCAATGTCCAGACTTAAGCCTATTCCTGACCTGTCCTATAAAAAGTTAACTGCTTTAGAATCTGAAATCCTTTGTCTGACCTTTGTTACTAAACTGCTCGATAAGTAAGTACTAGAAGGAGGAATAAGCGCTTTTCAGAGAAGTTTGTATTCCATGTGCTCTTTTCCCATTTTTGTTATTTTATCTTCCATTATTGCAACCTGTGTCTTTTTTTCCCAAGCATCCTTTCAAATACCACTGTTAAATGGATATTTCCAATCCTGTTTGATTTTTTGTCGTAATTGCTATTTTACCCTGAAAAATGCCTACGCAAAACCATTTTCTTAAGGAACCTATTTCCACTTAATGTGCTGGGCATCATCCTTGTTGATTAGCCTTATGGTACAAAGGAACCTATTCCAACCTTTGCATCAAGAAAATTTCAGTTCGATACAGAGACCAAAATGTTGTGTATCATTCCATTTATAAAAAGTTTGGCAAAAACTCTACGTGTAGTACTTTTGAGAATGCTGTTTCTCTGTTCTCATAAGAAATGCAGTGTCTCTTCTAAAATGTGATACAGTGCCAGTACTCAGCAGTGGGAAATGTAAAATCTGGTTTCTTCATAAATTTGGCTGAGTACATTTCAAAACCTGAAGCATCCAATGAAAGTAAATACAAAAAGGTTCACAAAACTTTAGGGTAAACTAATTTCACAGTAAAAAGCAACAGTGAGAATTTCTTAAAACTTTGTGTTTTTTTCCAAGCTACTTGAACTCCTTTTAGACATTGACTGTGTCACGAACACAAGAAAATAGAGGTGACTGAATGACATTCTCTTCATGAAGGTGAGATTATAGCTAAACTGAGAAGATGAGTGGTATTGCTGTTACATTTCCTCATCAGGGCTTTAAAAGGAGGGGACAAGAAATCTCAGCTTCTTGCCTGTAAATTGTCATCTCTTTCTTTCTGTTATGACAATTGTGCTTTGATCTTAATGGTTACTTAGTAGGCTTTTAGAGTTCTTTCAATTCCCCAATAAATCTGGATGAGTAGTAGTTATCTATCAGTTGTTTCCATTACACTTAGCCTTTCCTGTCTTATAATGAAGCTATTGAGCTAGCATATGCCTCAGAACTCTCTTGTGTCTCAAGTATCTTCTTATTCTCCATTTTTATCCCTCTGTTCTATTACCATTCTGCTTTCAGATCCATTGTGTCACTGCAGTTATTAAAGTAATCTGATTTTCATCTCTTTCAGGTGAAGTATTTCTGTCCCTGCCCTCCTGGTATATGTCACACATCTCTTTCCTAGTTTACTAACATATCACATCTTCTATGTCCTGTTCACACTTAGCATTTTGCTTATTAATTACTAAAATTTATTATAAATTATGTTAATAGTATTTATTTATTGTTTTTACTGCAAGATACTAATAGTGACTGATACCAGACATATTTATTTGTGGTGCTGTGTAGATACCGGCTTTTGTGAGGAAGCCAGTCATGGTGTGATACTTTAGTAACAGCGTGTTCATACAAGTGGTAACCTCAATGTCAATCCTTTGTCTAAATCCAGCCTGAAATTTTGGTCAGATATAATGGTTCATGTAAGCAGCAAGCTTACACAGTGCTGCATCTTTCTTTCTGTCTAAGACCTACAAAATTCCACTAGAAATAGTGACAGACCCAGCTTCCCACGTCATGTCTTCTTTACTTGTAAGTCTCATTCTATTTTCCTCTGCCACAGTCATACTGAAAGGAATGTTGGGAGTCACTTCTCCCTGTGCAGTTCATGTTTGAATTATCATACAGATGGATGTTTTGTAAACATTGATGGAAAAGGCTTGGATGCCCTAAGGAGTATATCTAAGCATATATGCCTTTGTAGCAGAACCTAGCTATTTTGGTTGGACAGTAAGCCCTAGTGTTTATGTGAAAAGTTTCCCTTATTCTCAGGATATTTATTTTATAGGAATAATAGTCTGCTTCTTTCTAAAGAATGCCCTGTGTAGAGACATGAGTTTTATCTTGCACGCCAGCCTACATCTACATAGCATAACTTAGTGCCACAGTGAAATATGTAAACTGCCTCTGAACCAGTATCGGTACCCTAGTCTTATGCTCTATTTAGCCTAACTACTAATATTGAAAAACAGCCTTGGTGAAACATAGCACTAAAGTAGCTATACGGCTGCCAGTGCTAGAAGTAGACTGAGTATCTCTGCATGGTATTTATCACCTAAATGCTTGAACAGATAAGAAGTTGCACATAATTATGTTGAATGTCATGGGCCACATAGCTGACCATAAGAGGTGTCCAAAAAGGCAGAGTATAAAAGCACTTCACTTTTTTGTTGTCAAAAGCTTCACTCACAGGAAAAAAAAAAAAAGTCTCCAGCTCTGTTAAGATTTCTTCTGAGGAGATCGCAGCTGTTACTTCTGTTAACTAGTGATAAAGCTCAGCCAGTGGTTCTCTGCATATCTGTGTGTGAGCTTTGATGCTGGACGATACTGTAGGCACAAAGGAGAAGTAGTTCTAAGTATAATATGGGCCTGAGGAGGATATAATTGTACTTAATGGCAAAGTGCTAGGCAATCCCTGTGAAGAGTGTCTGTCTCTGTACAGGGAAGACCACATGAACTGTAGGACCCTGTGACAGAAAGAAGGTCAGAGTTGATTCATTCTCTTTGACCTTGAAATCAATGAATGTAAGAAAAGGAGTTTCACAGGGTTTATCTATGGCATGTGGTTTGGGGTTTGAAATGTGTCATCTGACATTTGCTTACTGGTGGCCCTAGCTTTCTTTAACATTTACTTAATATCCACTAAAATGACACAGTCAAAAGCATAAGCTTAATTTTACTGACAAGTGTTCAGTGACTGAAACACAGCTATGTCTTGCCTTCCACTTCACAGTTAATGCAAGCACCTTTTTATGCCTGCACAAAATTATTCAAGAGAGAGACTAAATAAAATTTAATCTTAAATCTACAGCAAAATTGTAGAAGACAAAAAAGGCAGATAGAGGGACCAGCAAATTCACAGCTTAAGGAACATAATATACAAAGTATATTTCTATCTCATTTAAATGTCACTTAGATTAAGAACTGAATTGGTTCCACCATTTCTATTTTAGGTAAATTATGGGAGATAAGCAGGGGGAAAAGGAAAGAGCTAGGGAATAAAATACGTAGTGCGTGAATAAATGTATTAAGCATCAAAAATTGCCTGTGTATTAGTGAATTTTCACTACATAAAAGATACTTTTGTCTTTCATTTGGATGACCACTTAGAAAAGTTGTGACTGAATTATTTCCAGTGCATTTTCTTAGGGACAGTTCTGACTTTAAAATGTTCTAATTCTCCCAACAAATGCTCAGGTCCACAACACTGAGCAAACTTCCTTGTAAAGGACGTGATCTTAAATATATTCACAAGAGGAATCTTGTTGGAAAGTTGTGGTATCTGGGCAATTTTTGTAACAATGCATACACCTAGATGATAATTGCCCTTCTTTCTTTCTCTGTCCTTTTTTCTTCTCTTTTTGTCACAGTTTAAAATAAATTCGGTTTACATTCTTTTATTTGCCTTTAGGTTTCTGTGTCTTTCATGTATGCAGAGATCAAATTTGAAGGAGTTTGCAAAAATGGATTTATTTGTTTTTAACAAGTAACTTTCCTCTACAGCAGACTTCATTAGCCTCCATGACTCCAGGAGATTCTGTTAAATCCATTGTGAATCATGCCTTGGGCTCTGAAGGGGAAAGGGGAGGAGATAGGATTGCAGAGGAGTATGAAATACATGTCAGGATATGTATTTGGTATATTTGTGGGCTTTTAATTAGTTTATTTATTTTTTACAAAGCCTTGCAGACAGAGATCACATTTCTTTGCAGCTGGTAGCATCCTTTACTTTCCAAGAGGTGCAGAAAAGCTTTTGTAATATTCCCAAATGGTAGTATATTGACATTTTGATTTAATTTTCTCTTAACAAGAGTGGGAACTTTACATGTTGGGTTGTGTAAGAAAAATAAATAATGGAGCATGGTGCATCTGCAAAATAGTAATTGCTGTAGTCTTGAGAGACAAATAGTAAGATATTTAATTAATCAGGTATGATTTTATGCCAAGAGCATGGGTCTTGTATTGTTCTTTTACTAGTCTTATAAAAATTTCTGGTAAGAATTTGATTATGGAAAATTAGGAAATTTCTTATTACTTTGCATGGGTTTCAATTTATCTACTTTATATTTTCATTGATTACATGAAATTAACCAAAAGAATCTGTACAAGGAAACAGGCAGAAAAAGGCAAGTAAACCAAAAGTCAGCAATCAGTTACTTTCAGTGTTGTGAATTGCTGAGTGAACATACTGTGTCATGAGGAAATATCTACTTGCCCTTTGCCATCCAGGTTAATAGGATTATATTTTGGTTTAGGTCCTAACAGCAAACGACAGTAATGCATGAAAACTCCAATTCTAAAAGAGTTAGGAAGTGGACTATCTACATCAGTGATAAATACAGGAGTAGAAAGTAACTGCAGGTAAAGAGCATCTCTCTCCTTCCCATACAAAGAAGCCAGGAAGCTCGAAGTTATCTGAGACAACAAACTTTTCTGACTAATTTCTGTGACAGAAATTACCAAACCTAGAACTCAGGTGGTTTTAATGCCATATGCATTAAGCAAAGCAGATGACCTTTGGATGAATGTCCAATACATGAATTTGGAAGAACTGTCCTGAGATGTTGGTGACAACCACTGAGTTTTGGCCCCTATAAAGAAACGCTTTTTGGCAGTGCTAGTTGGATTTGGGCTGCTAGGTTGATATAATCAGCAACAGAAATGCTGTCAGGGAGAGGTACCACACAGCAGGAGGGGGCTGCTGTGCAACGGCCAGGGAGCTGGGCACTGAGGGTGGCAGCGAAGCAGGCAGCGGGACAGAGTGCAGCCCCACAGTGCCAGGGGAGACAGGGAGAGCAGGGAGCACTGACAGTAGCTGGAGACAGCCAGCAGGACCGCCATTGCCAGGCAAACATGTGGTGGGTTTTCACTCTGCTAGCAGTGCAGAAAAATTACAAGAGGAAAAAGGATTATAGCTTGCTCAGCATCTGAAAGGTTGAAGCCCCACTGCCAGCCTGCAGAAGAACAACAATTTCTAGCATTTCTCTACTGAAACTTGAAACTCTCTGTGGAAAGATTAGCCCTTGCCCCTGGACCATTCTT